>NC_090265.1:1237140213-1237302713 GCF_040414725.1 Anabrus simplex
ACAAAGCCACGTGTTTTTTGACAGCTGTCATCCGCCATCTTTAATCCAGAGAGCACAGTGCTGCCCTCTTTAGCTACTTACCTTTGAAATGTGGTGGCGGATAATTTGAAAAAATGCTTTTTTGACAGCAGCCATCTTTGTGCACCGTGCTGCCCTCTTTAGCTAGATACCTGTGGTGGCAGGCAATTCCACGTGACAGCAGCCATCTTTAATCAAGAGAGCGCCGTGCTGCCCTCTATGTGGTGGCGGCAAATTGAAAAATTCCACGTGCTCTTGTTTGGAAACAAACTCATGTGCTTTTTTTGACAGCTGTCATCTGCCATCTTTAATCAACAGAGCACAGTGCTGCACTCTTTAGCTAGATACCTTTGAAATGTGGTGGCGGCAATTTGAAAAATTCTATGTGCTCTTGTTGGGAAACAAAGCCACGTGCTTTTTTGACAGCTGTCATCGGCCATCTTTAATCAATAGAGCACCGTGCTGCCCTCATGCGGGGCAATTTCGTCAGCTGTCATCCGCCATCTTTAATCCAGAGAGAACAGTGCTGCACTCTATGTGGTGGCGGCAAATTCCACGTGCTTTACAAACCCATGTGCTTTTCTGACAGCTGTCATCCGCCATCTTTAATCCAGAGAGAACAGTGCTGCACTCTATGTGGTGGTGGCAAATTCTACGTGCTTTACAAACCTATGCGCTTTTCTGTCATCCACCATCTTTAATCTAGAGAGAACAGTGCTGCACTCTATGTGGTGGTGGTAAATTCCACGTGCTCTTGTTTGGAAACAAATTCTACTCGCTCTTCAGCTGTCATCCACCATCTTTAATCAAGAGAGTACCGTGCTGCCCTCTTTGTGGTGGCGGATAATTTGAAAAAATTCTTTTCGACAAGCAGCCATCTTTAATCCAGAGGGAACAGTGCTGCCCTCTTTAGCTACTTACCTTTGAGGCGGTTAATTTGAAAAATTCAGCAGCCATCTTTAATCCAGAGAGAACAGTGCTGCCCTCTTTAGCTACTTACCTTTGAGGCGGTTAATTTGAAAAATTCTAGCTGCCATCTTTAATGAAAAGAGCATCGTGGTGCTATCTTGCGGGTAATATTTTACGTCACAGCTGTCATCCACCATTTTGCATTGCTAACCTTAGTGCTGCCCTCTTTAGCTACTTACCTTTGACAAGCTGTCACCCGCCATCTTGCATCGCAAACCTCAGTGCTGCACTCTAAGTGGTGGCGGATAATTTGAAAAAATCTTTTTGACAAGCAGCCATCTTTAATCAACAGAGCACCGTGCTGCCATCTTTAGCTACCGCCATCTTACATCGCTTACCTCGCTGCTGCACTCTATGTGATGGCGGTTAATTCGAACAAGTTTAATCACGCATCGGGGAAAGCTAGAGTAAGCACGTGCTGTTGTGATGACGTCATTGTGCATGTTTAGACTTGTCCGTTTTCTTAAGAGTAAGTCGATGTAAAGGAATGTGGTAGCGGTAAATTCGAACAAGTTTAAACATGCATCGGGAAAGCTAGAGTAAGCACGTGCTGTTGTGATGACGTCATTGTGCATGTTTAGACCTGATCGTTTTTCTTAAGAGTAAGTCGGTGTAAAGCAATGCAATAAGTACAACATTATTGAATGCGATCAAATATTTATTTACAAATGTACTACAACAGTGTTCGTTTTTGCTGCTGACAAGGTTGGTGTGCTTCTTAACAACGTATGCTTCTGAAATGCCTCCTGCAACATTCAAATTAAACAAAGCATTTAGAAATATATTATACTAAGTATGTTATGCTTTACAGAGAAGATCATATACTTCTTACCTTGCTGTTATTCCTTTTCGGAATCATCATCATCATCATGAAGTACTAGAGAAAGTTCATTCATACACTGTGTACAGTGTTCAATCCTCGGATTTGGTCCATCCCAATCATCATCACCATTTTCTCCTCGATGCTTGTAATGTCGTTCACAAGTTCTGCATAAAGCTACTTCGATTGACATCTTACTGTGTAGAGGAAGGATGTCCCAAAAATTATGTACGTAAGAGGCAGCGTACGTATATAAAAATCCTGGTGGTAAGTATTGAATAAGATGTTTCGGCATCGACGATCTACGTTTATAGAACATCTTAATAGCCTCACTCACTCGTGAAACATAAATAAGATGTTGCGTATGAGCATGCAAACAGCATGCACATTTACAGTTTTGTTCCATAGCGTACGATGTCGAAGCACACACTAATGAAAATGATAAAGATCTATTCTTATTTATAGTCTCGTAACAATATTCGTTAGCGGATGGTAAGTAACATCACTCATATGAATAATAAGACAATTGAAAACAATTACCGAACACGCATCGCGAAGGCAAGAGTGTGCAGCGATATGCTTGTTTAGACTTGCAGATTACGAAAGGAAACATAACAAGACTTGAGTCTTAAAACAAATTCTTGCGATTTAAAATCTTAGTCAGGAAGGGCATCCAGCAGTAAAACAATAGTTCGTGATTTAAAATCTAGCTGTATATCCCCCGATTCTCGACAGATTCTTAATCCGAGTTCTTTGACGTCAGGAAGGGCAACTAGTTGAAAACAATTATCGAACACGCATCGCGAAGGCAAGAGTGTGCAGCGATATGCTTGTTTAGACTTGCAGATTACGAAGAGAAACATAACAAGACTTGAGTCTTAAAACAAATTCTTGCGATTTAAAATCTTAGTCAGGAAGGGCATCCAGCAGTAAAACAATAGTTCGTGATTTAAAATCTAACAGTAAAACCCCCGATTCTCGACAGATTCTTAATCCGAGTTCTTTGACGTCAGGAAGGGCAACCGGTTGAAAACAATTATCGAACACGCATCGCGAAGGCAAGAGTGTGCAGCGATATGCTTGTTTAGACTTGCAGATTACGAAAAGAAACATAACAAGACTTGAGTCTTAAAACAAATTCTTGCGATTTAAAATCTTAGTCAGGAAGGGCATCCAGCAGTAAAACAATAGTTCGTGATTTAAAATCTAGCTGTATATCCCCCGATTCTCGACAGATTCTTAATCCGAGTTCTTTGACGTCAGGAAGGGCAACTAGTTGAAAACAATTATCGAACACGCATCGCGAAGGCAAGAGTGTGCAGCGATATGCTTGTTTAGACTTGCAGATTACGAAAAGAAACATAACAAGACTTGAGTCTTAAAACAAATTCTTGCGATTTAAAATCTTAGTCAGGAAGGGCATCCAGCAGTAAAACAATAGTTCGTGATTTAAAATCTAAGAAGTGCATCTAGCTGTATATCCCCCGATTCTCGACAGATTCTTAATCCGAGTTCTTTGACGTCAGGAAGGGCAACTAGTTGAAAACAATTATCGAACACGCATCGCGAAGGCAAGAGTGTGCAAAGGACAACTCAACAAATTCTTGCGATTTAAACACATTTTTATTCCCAAGAGAATCGAACCCGAGACTACCGGGTGAGAGGCATGGATACTGTAGGCTATAGGTTTGTTCTACTGTCCATGAAGTCGTATCAGCGCAGAGCGAGCAGCGGAATGCGTGTGTTAGCTGAAATTGTACACGTATCTTCCGGCTCGGCCTTGAACGAGGACACTGATAAGCGGCTTGTAACTCGCGAACGTCTTCTTAGCTGAGTACCATTCAAGCTCTTAAAACACAGTACTAATTAAGGTTGTAAAATATTCTGAAATAGTCCTCCTCTGTAGTGTAGTAGTTAGCTGCTACCCTCGGAGGTCCGAGTTCGATTCCCGGCTCTGCTACGGAATGTGTAGCATTTAGCCTATGTAAGTTCCTAACGTAAACTATCATGATTGTACGGAGAGGTTAAAACACACACAGTGCCTACTCCTATCGAAAGAACCTGCACGGTACCGGCATGTAGGCTTCTCCTGGTGAAGGAGCTTGCACATGGTTTAACGCCTCCTATCAACAGCCCTTACTTAATGCTGGCTTTTTTGCACACCCCGCCTCACACCATAGTTTTATACGACCGGCTGCCCTTCCTGACTAGGATTTTAAATCGCAAGAATTTGTTGAGTTGCCCTTCCTGACGCAAAACTGGCAGTATCTAACCTCTTACACGGAATGTGTAGCATTTAACCTATGTAAGTTCCTAACGTAAACTATCATGATTGTACGGAGAGGTTAAAACACACACAGTGCCTACTCCTATCGAAAGAACCTGCACGGTACCGGCATGTAGGCTTCTCCTGGTGAAGGAGCTTGCACATGGTTTAACGCCTCCTATCAACACCCCTTACTTAATGCTGGCTTTTTTGCACACCCCGCCTCACATAATTGTTTTATACGACCGGCTGCCCTTCCTGACTAGGATTTTAAATCGCAGTATACGCGATAAATTTGTTGTAGCGGGTTTTATAACTAGATATCCCGGTACCGATACATAGCCTACTCTACTGAAGAAGCCTGCACAAGGCTTATTGCCTCCATCCGACAAATGAATCAGCATCAACACACTTGTACTCAAAAAATAATTTTCGAAGGAGTCTGCACAAGGTTTAACGTCCCCATCAACAGCCCTTACTTATTGCTAGCTTTTTTGCACAGCCCGCCTACACCATAGTTTTACGACCGGCTGCCCTTCCTGACTAGGATTTTAAATCGATATCCCGACATAGTCTACTCCTACCGAAGAAGGCAGCTTAACGCCTCCATCCAACAAATGAATCACACTAAAACACTCTTCAATCATTCTCGCTACTTCGGATGATAGCGGATTCGAACTGGAAGCTGTAAATGCTAGGCGTGGGACCTGTGCGATCATCATTACATGATCTAGCCGGATGCCCTTCCCGACGGCATAAGTTACCAGGATTTGAATCGCGGTATCCATCATTGTGTCTGACTTGCAAGCTCACGCGTATTTTTATTTTTTGCTGAGATATCATGCTACTTCCGTTCGCCAGCTAGAGCGGAAACTCGCAGTACTGCGTCTATTTCATCTTACAACTTGGAGGAGACAACATGTGTGTACATATAATTTATGATCTTTCACCCTCCCTTAAAAAACATGTAAGTATCTCGGAACATTCTTATCCGTGTGTGTTGCAAATACTAAGCGAGTGAGCCGAGCGAGTTGGCTACGCAGTGTGCTTTCTTGATTTTCGTATGAGTGTATTCACAATTACTAAGCGTCTTAGCAGTGTGATGAACGAGTTAGCTACGCGGTATAGATTTTTTTCGTGCCGAGCGAGTTGGATACGCAGTGTGCTTTCTTGATTTTCGTATGAGTGTATTCACAATTACTAAGCGTCTTAGCAGTGTGATGAACGAGTTAGCTACGCGGTATAGATTTTTTATTTTTATTTTCGTACTAAGCAAATCATTTGAAGTGTTAGGTATGCGATATGTGCACAGTGTGTTTTTAGCTGTGCGATATGTGCACAGTGTGTATGTTAATCATTGAAGTTGTACTGAACACATCAAACAATGTTCGATTCTAGGCTTGCTATGTTTCAGTCTAAACAAAGGTATCCCCTAACATGTTGTATCGGATCACATGTAACGACATCGAGTGCAGTGTTCGATTCTAGTCTTGTTAGTTTCAATCTAAACAAAGGTATCCCCTAACATGTTGTACAGTGTTCGGTTCTTAGGATAAAGGTATCCCCTAACATGTTGTATCGGGTCACATGTAACGACATCGAGTGCAGTGTTCGATTCTAGTCTTGTTAGTTTCAATCTAAACAAAGGTATCCCCTAACATGTTGTACAGTGTTCGGTTCTACTTGTTTCGTGATCTGAACACATCAATCATTGTTCTGATCACATGTAACGACATCGAGTGCAGTGTTCAATTCTAGTCTTGTTATGTTTCAATCTAAACAAAGGTATCCCCCTAACATGTTGTACAGTGTTCGGTTCTACTTGTTTAGTGATCTGAACACATCAATCATTGTTCTGATCACATGTAACGACATCGAGTGCAGTGTTCAATTCTAGTCTTGTTATGTTTCAATCTGATCTTCTTAGAACAAAGGTATCCCCTAATACAGCGTTCGATTCTACTTATGTAGTGTTCTGAACACACCAGACAATGTTTTAATCACATGTTGAAGTTAACGACATCGAGTACAGTGTTCGATTCTACTTATTTTGTGTTCTGAACACATCAATCAATGTACAGTGTTCAATTCTAGTCTTGTTATGTTTCAATCTGATCTTCCGACATCGAGTGCAGTGTTCAATTCTAGTCTTGTTATGTTTCAATCTAAACAAAGGTATCCCCTAATACAGCGTTCGATTCTACTTATGTAGTGTTCTGAACACACCAGCCAATGTTTTAATCACATGTTGAAGTTAACGACATCGAGTACAGTGTTCGATTCTACTTATTTTGTGTTCTGAACACATCAATCAATGTGCAGTGTTCAATTCTAGTCTTGTTATGTTTCAATCTAAACAAAGGTATCCCCTAATACAGCGTTCGATTAGTGTTCTGAACACACCACACAATGTTTTAATCACATGTTGTATCGAGTACAGTGTTCTGAACACATCAATCAATGTTCTGATCACATGTTGTACTGGCTGTCTCATAAGGAGCTATGTATAGCCGCCATCTTGCATCCGCCATCTTGCGCAAGCATCCTTAGGGCGTCTCTAGCTATGGATCCTTGAGCCGCCTCATAAGAGCAACCACCATCTCGCGCAAGCATCCCTCATAAGGAGCCTTGTATAACCGCCATCTTGCGCAAGCATCCCAAGGGAGTCTATGTATAGCGATCATCTTGCATGAGCACCTTTAAGGAGTCATGTATAGCTACCATCTTGTGCAATTAGCGTCGAGAGATGGCTGCTGTAGAATTTTTCTTTTTAAAATTATCCGCTACCACATAGAGTGTAGCACTGAGGTTTGCGATGTAAGATGGTGGATGACAGCTGCGCGTAGCACGTAGAATTTGCCGCCACCACATAGATGGCAGCACGGTGCTCTCTTGATTAAAGATGGCGGATGACAGCTAACAGAACTTTTCAAATTACCCGCTACTACAGAGAGCAGCACGGTGCTCAAAGATAGCGGATGACAGCTAACGAAATTGCCCGCTACTACGTGCTTAAGGTAGTAGTCATAAAGAGGGCAGCACGGTGTTTAAATATGGCGGATGGCAGCTAACGAAATTACCCCGCATGAGGGCAGCACGGTGCTCTGTTGATTAAAGATGTCGGATGACAGCTAACGAAATTGCCCGCAGCATAGTGCTCTGTTGGTTAAAGATGGCGGGTGACAGCTGTCAAAAGAGCATGTGGCTTTGTTTCCAAACAAGAGCACGTGGAATTTGCCGCCACAACAAAGAGGGCAGCACTGTACTCTGTTGCTTAAAGATGGCTGTCAAAAAAAAAAAGCGCGTGGGTTTGTAAAGCATGTAGAATTTGCCGCCACCACATAGAGGGTAGCACGGTGCTCAAAGATAGCTGCTGTCAAAAAGCATTTTTCAAATTATCCGCCGCCACATTTCAAAGGTATCTAGCTAAAGATGGCAGCACGGTGATTAAAGATGGCGGATGATAGCTAACAGAACTTTTCAAATTGCCCGCTACTACGTGCTTAAGGTAGTAGCCATAAAGAGGGCAGCACGGTGTTCTGTAGATTAAAGATGGCGGATGACAACTGACGAAATTGCTCGCAGCACGGTGCTCAAAGATGGCGGATGACAGCTGCACATGGCTTTGTTTCCAAACAAGAGCACGTGGAATTTGCCGCCACCACATAAAGGGCAGCACTGTTCTCTCTGGATTAAAGATGGCGGATGACAGCTGTCAGAAAAGCATATAGGTTTGTAAAGCATGTGGAATTTACCGCCACCACATAGATTGCAGCACGGTGATTAAAGATGGCGGTTGACAGCTGTCAAAAAAGCATGTTGATTTGTAAAGCACGTGGAATTTGCCGCCACCACATAGATTGCAGCACTGTTCTCTCTGGATTAAAGATGGCGGATGACAGCTGTGACGTACCACATTTCAAAGGTAAGTAGCTAAAGAGGGCAGCACGGTGCTCAAAGATGGCGGATGACAGCTGTCAGAAAAATAGCACGTGAATTTGTTTCCAAACAAGAGCACGTGGAATTTGCCGCCACTACATAGAGTGCGGCACTGAGGTTGGCGATGCAAGATGGCGGATGACAACTGTCAAAGGTAAGTAGCTAAAGAGGGCAGCACGGTGATTAAAGATGGTGGATGACAGCTGCACGTGGCTTTGTTTCCAAACAAGAGCACATGGAATTTGCCGCCACTACATAGAGCGCAGCACTGAGGTTTCGGATGCAAGATGGCGGATAACGTACCACATTTCAAAGGTAAGTAGCTAAAGAGGGCAGCACGATGCTCAAAGATGGCGGATGACAGCTGCACGTGGCTTTGTTTATCTCACGCTAGTGAGGTTAAGTTGGTAGCACTAAGGTTTAGACCCGTCAAGATGGCAGCACTGCCGATGATAGGTGATGAAAGAGGGCAGCACCGTGCTCAAAGATGGCGGATGACAGCTGTCAAAAAAGCACGTGGCTGTCAAAAAACACGTGGCTGTCAAAAAGCACGTGGCTTTGTTTACCTCGCGCTAGTTAGGTTAAGTTGGTACCACTAAGGTTTAGGTCCGTCAAGATGGCAGTACTGAGGTTAGCGATGCGTTGTTGTCTGTCAAAAAGCACGTGGCTTTGTTTACAAATCTGTTGAAAAGCATGTGGCTGTCAAAAAGCACGTGGCTTTGTTTACCTCATGCTAGTTAGGTTAAGTTGGTACTATTAAGGTTTAGGCCCGTCAAGATGGCAGTACTGAGGTTAGCGATGCGTTATTGTCTGTCAAAAAGCACGTGGCTGTCAAAAAACACGTGGCTTTGTTTACCTCACGCTAGTTAGGTTAAGTTGGCACTAGTGAGGTTTAGGCCCGTCAAGATGGCAGCAGTGAGGTTAGCGTTGCGTTGTTGTCGATGACAGCTGTCAAAAAGCACGTGGCTTTGTTTACAAATTCAAATCTCGCGCCAAAATTCAAATTTCCCGCCATAATTCAAATTTCCCGCGGGCGGCGGAGGAGGCGGCGGCGGAGGAGGAGGCGGGAGGAGGAGGAGGCGCCCGAACTCTCCCATTATACTACTGAGCTCGACAGCTGCAGTCGCTTAAGTGCGGCCAGTATCCAGTATTCGGGAGATAGTGGGTTCGAACCCCACTCTTTGCAGCTCTGAAGATGGTTTTCCGTGGTTTCCCATTTTCACACCAGGCAAATACCGGGGCTGTACCTTAATAAAGGCCACGGCCGCTTCCTTCTCACTCCTAGCCCCTTCCAGTCCCATCGTCGCCATAAGACCTTTCTGTGTCGGTGCGACGTAAAGCAAATAGAAAAAAAGTTTCATGGCCCGAATACCCTTCATGATGTCAGTTCTTTGTGGAGGAAAGTATTTGCTATTGCGTGTTTTGTTGTGGTTGTAGCTAGTGTGGTATGTTGTGTATATGAGGAGCAGGGCATTGGTACAAACAGCTAGTGCCCAAGTTATGGGAAACAACCAGTCGCAGTTAAAATACCCAACCCCGTCGGGAATCGAACTCAGAGCCCTCTGAACGGAGAACCTTGACGCTGACCATTCTTGATAGGAGATGGACGATTAAAGGAAATATAACTTGACAAAAATAATGGATAATGTTTATTACATAAGAATATCTTGAAGTGGCATCATTAGCTGCATCTAAGCGTGCGATTCATGCCAACTTAAACTGTAAAGGTTTATTGCTGTCTAGACTCTTCCGCTTGACATTAAACCTGTCATTGAACCTCGCCAATATAATCCAAGCACGGGGTAATCCACAGTATTAACACACACTACGAGGACTGTCGTTCAGGAAAGTACTATACAGTAGATATAGACAAAGCTAACATTTACTGTACAGTAGATTTAGACAAAACTAACATTTACTTACACGGTAGTGCACTGAGGGGAGTCACATTAGATTACTGAGAGACCTATAATGGAAGCTTCCCCTGGGATTGGTTCACATAATCCCCCTGTGGTTGAGAGTGGTGGAATACATCCACGGTATCCTCTGCATGTCATTAGAGCCAAATAAAAGTGGGCACCAGGAGCTTTCAAGCTGAGAGCCTGGGTTGGCGACCACGGCTATCCTAGCTGAGTCAGGCATTCCTTCCACTCACACGTGTCAGAGTCCTCGTTTTCCTCTTTCCTATCTGATCTCGCTTCGTCTCCTCTTGTTCCTTTCGGCCCCGTACGGTATTAGGTTCGCGAGGCTGAGGGAGTATTTCAGTGTCACGTCCTTCGCGGCCATTCCCTTTCTTTTGCCCTTGTCTTTATTCGAAGTGTCGGATATTTTATATTTTCGCTCAGTTGTACTTCATGTTAGAACAATAATCACCACCACCACAGAACTACACACATAGGCATAGATATGTGAAATACATTTTTATTACATACTGTTGTACCTTTTATAATTCGATCTTGGGTCGCGTAGCTGTTAGCTTGCATTCGTGAGATAGTGGGTTTGAACCTACTGTTGGTAGCCCTGAAGTTGGTTTTCCGTGGTTTCTCATTTTTACACCAGGCAAATGTTGGATTTGCACCTTAATTAAGGCCATGGTCACTTCCTTCCCGATTCTAGTCGTTTCCTATCCCATCGTCATCGTAAGACCTATCTGTATCAGTGCGACGTTAAGTAACTTGTAAAAAAAAATGTTTTGCTGTCTTTTTCTTCCTAAAGTACCTCGTCAAGACCTGAGGACCCCACGTTCTGTTCTGCTACGAAATAAAAACAAAGTCGTCTTCATACGGGTCACGAAGGTTCCAGGAGGAGCGAAGTGCGAAGGCTTCTTTTATGCGCAACCCTGGCACTTAATGGAATATGATAGTGTTATACCCACTCGTTCTTGCCTCCGGGAATTTATCTGTCACTACAGAAATTCCTGTTGTTATCTGCGTGAGTCCTAAAGCAACGTATACTAGTGTTCATTTAAATCTCGGGCCAGAATTATTCATTTCAGGCACGGAAATCAGTACAGCCCTCAGAACCGCCCAGTACCAGCTTACACTCTCTCTTTCATTCGTCAGATTCATGCGGAAGTGTAACACATGGCCACACCTGAAGAGCGAGTGGAAGATGGAAAGAGCGAATGACGGGGGATCTAACATGAACCAAACACCCACAGAGCAGAAGGTACTTGCTTACCGACCTGCCCACACGCCCCCCCACCACCACCGTCTCGATCTTGGATATGCGGCAGAGAGGGGAATGAAGGGAGGAACCACACGGGCTCGTATGCCAATTCATTGAGGGTGAAATCGTACTATATCTTTGTAATTCTTTTGTGCGAATCCTGGCTGAAATGTCTCAACGATGACCATATTGTCAAATGCGTTGCGTCCGGCCATTGTAAGAAAGAATGACCCTTATTTTCGTCAGTATAGGTCCTATTAAACTAGGCTACATTAATAACTTTGCAAGCATTGTCAAATGAAGAATTGATATATTTTGCACTAAAATATGGACAGATATCAAATTTGGATGCAAGAAATTAAGATGAAGGAAGGTAACCTTCACAAAGAACTTGGTAGGTGATTCGTACTTCTTGCATCCGGGCGATCGTGGGTTCGGGCCCCACTGTCGGCAGCCCTGAAGATGGTTTTCCGTTATTTCCCATTTTCACACCAGGAAAATGCTGGGTCTGTACCTTAATTAAGGCCACAGCCTCTTCCTTCCAACTCCTAGGCCTTTCCCATCCCATCGTCGCCATAAGACCTATCTGTGTCGGTGCGACGTAAAGCAAATAGCAAGATTCGTACTTCATTCAAAGACATACTCTTTTAATGGAATATCATACCATGCTTTTTCTTAATACAAAATATGTGAAATTGCAGAGAAATTAAATGGAATAAAGTAACGTATAAAAATAAAAGACAGAGACAATGCCTACATTTAAGACATATAAATGAAGAATATTGTTTACAGTCCAAAAAATGAGGAATAATGGTAGCTGAGTTGTAATAAATAAAATTAAGATATTCTCATAACATCTTAGTAAAATATCTTAAAGAAACAAAGGAGTGCATTTTGTAAGAAAAAAATAAACAAATAAAATGAACGTTTCCTGCACACGAAAACAATTGTATTTGTATAAAATGAGAAGCAGAGTATAATCTTAAACAGTGCACTAGTTTTCACAAAAATAATAATCTAGCCATTCGAATGATTGGAGGAAACTAACAAGGGAAAAACGGAAACAATGTATCTTCATTACTTTGTTAACAGGAAAGGATTTTCATTTTTGACTTCTAAAAGAGCTGTCTTGACTTCTAGTTGCCTTCTCAAGTCGTCCCGATTTTCCGCGAATTTTAAGACCCTCCGTGTCCTCTTCCTGGTATTTTCTTATCGAAAGCCAAACTGTGTGTTCTAGTAAGGCGGTAGAGTAAAAGCACTGAAAACTTTTAACAGTCGCCGACTACTGAAGCATTCTAACATCTGTATGCAACTCCATTATTTCAGCAGTTTGAGAACACTGAATTACATGAGATATCCGTATTCATGCGAGCCTGATCATGATCCCTATTCGAATGGGTCGAGGTGCTGTGTGCTATCCTATATTGACGAAAAAATCCGATCCATAAGTTAATCAAGGGGAAAACGTACTAAGTAGATCAGTCTTTTCTTTTCTTTTCTTTTTACGAACTGCCATATACAGTAGTATGAAAATATTCCTTCTTGTTATGACCATATTTTCTGCCTTTATAAAGCCGTTGAATTTTAAAGAACTTCTGACTATTTCCCATAGGGTGTATTAATAATAATAATAATAATAATAATAATAATAATAATAATAATAATAATAATAATAATAATAATAATAATAATAACCAAAGTAAAATAACCTGGCATTAAATAATTATGATCATCAGAGACGGTAGGGTGTTTTGAAAACCTTTTCTATGGAGTTGATCAAACACTTAAATGCCGTGCATACTGGAGCGGAATTACATTGTGCACATTTGTTCACAATTCAATTCCAGTTAATTAGTTGTTTTCCTTGATTAGGAGAAGCCAGTATAGCCAGAATGTTTAATCATAAACACATCTTAATCAGTTCCCGAGAAAATTGTGTTGGGAGTGAACTTTGAGTGCGTAGCATTACAGGCCACACCTCCTGGAAGACGAACACATGTGACGTTGCCTAGTTTACTTCTCCTTCATCCTCAGGGTTGGCCAAAATCTACGCCCAAACGTTACCTGTTTTTCTTTGCATCCGGAATTCTTATGATCACGAGTATACCTCTCTGAAAATGCAAATCACATTTCAAAATTTTACAACTTCAGTATGATAAAACTGACCTCATGATCTTTCAGAATGAAACAAGTGCACTTTTATCGTCTAGAATATTGAGCGTTCTTAATGAAGTGTTCAAAACAGAGAAATGATAATATTGGTACTAATCTTTTTTTTTAAGTTTCTTGCGAATTTTGTTCAACTTTTTGCAGTAACTTATCGAAGCCCGATCTTCGTTTCATCTCATTTCCAGTATTCTAACTCAAAATACTTCTAAGTAAAAAGTTTAAAAATAACACTTATATTCCAAAAGAAAGTAGAAGATTTGGGTACAGTTCTTGAGGAAGTGTTTAAAAAACAATCTTGAGATTTTTACCACTTCTATTAGTATTATTCCAGCCTAATTAGTAAAGTCAACTTCCTAACTACAGATGTATTTAAGTAGAGAAATTAATTGTCACACGCGTCAAAATTATGGTCATTTTATACAAAATAAAAAATCGTATCTTGAAATCTATTTACCTAAGAATATATGTTATTAGTCAGCATGTATTATATTATTACCCTTAAGATATATGGTCCAAGTTTTAGATTTCCATGACCGCCAGTTACTGAAAAATACAACTATGTTTCCAAAAATTCAGTATCGAGAAAAAGTGCTCAGAGTAACTTAACAACACGCAGTCATTTAAAATACTATTTAACTACATCCGCACGTAATACAATAAGAATATATCGTCTTTGCCGGGACAAAACCTCCTATGCGGAATATTTTAGCTTAGAACTTTGGCCGGTAAGGTTCTGTCATCTAAGGTGCAATATTGTGTGAATATTGTCAAGGCATTCTCGCTCCTCATAATGCATGTGCTGCGGATCAGTATATTTCAAAAAATATTATCACATACGAGGTTTTGTCCCGGCAACGACGATATACCATATTTCTTTAGCAAAATTGAATTTTTTCAATAAAAACAGAAAGTTTGTCTACAGTGTTATTTCATATACCAACGTGACCCATGGGTATTCAAAAAAACACAGGGGATGGTTTCCATCCATGTTCGAATCATCTGTACTGAATTATCTGATGCCAACGCCATTATCTCTATTCAGCACTCCTCTCAGACTCGTGTTATTAATTCTATACCTTCGCTACTCTTTGATGCATAGAGTTACATTCATGCGGTTCGCTGCCACCACTTCAGGATAGTCGGAGTTCAACATGAAAGAGTATCTAATAACAGTCTGAGTGCAAACGAATACACAACATTCTGTTAATTATGTTGATTAAGAGAATGGCGAGCAGTAATTGCAACATTGCGACGTCAGCAGTGCCCATGGCGGTTTTAACAGCTCGATATGTTCTTAAAGAGGAGACTGCACCTCGATAACGACAGCGTTGAGTTTAAGTGGAACGTATAATGGTTATGTGAGCTTACCCAATTATATTCAATCAGTGATGCGTGAAAATTTTGCTGGTAGGCCTACTACATATAACAGGGATGTCAAGATTACGAGCTAACTGGCAGTTCTGCGCGCATGAAAAACAGCTGTTATGGGCGCTAGCACAGGACCTTGTCAGATAGCGCAAGCCCGGCGGGTTGTAGGCCTACATTCCACGTTCATAATTACGGTACTCCGTACAGTACATGCATATATTCATACATGGGTTGATTTCTTTAATAGTGGCAACTATTTTTTTTGCTAGGGGCTTTACGTTGCACCGACACAGATAGGCCTTATTGCGACGATGGGATAGGAAAGGCCTAGGAGTTGGAAGGAAGCGGCCGTGGCCTTAATTAAGGTACAGCCCCAGCATTTGCCTGGTGTGAAAATGGGAAACCACGAAAAACCATTTTCAGGGCTGCCGATAGTGGGATTCGAACCTACTATCTCCCGGATGCAAGCTCACAGCCGCGAGCCTGTACGCGCACGGCCAACTCGCCCGCTAACTATATTTTTTTTAGATTCATAGCATACTTACAACGTTAGACGTTTTACAGGCCTTCGAAGTAATCACCATCATTATGTAGCACTCGTTCTCAGTGATGTGGAAGCTGTTGGATGCCGCTGACATCGTCTGATCTCTGGAGGTCGGTGGCTTGGAGAATGCCATCCACTGTTCGGAAGCAGACCCCTCGAAGTGGTCCTTTCATTTTTGGGATGAGATCGTAGTTGCAGGGGCTGACATCCGGAGAATAAGGGACGTGGTAAAGCCCCAGCGATTGAACAACTCAGTCACAGCTCCTGCTGCATGCGGCCTTGCATTGTCATGCAGAATGATGGGCGGGTTACTCAGGAAGTGTCCTCGTTTTCTTCTTAGAGCTGCTGGCAGGTTCGTTTGCAAACATACGCTGTAATACTCCGCAGTAATGGTACGTCCTCCAGGAAAGGCATGCTTTATGATGACACCATCCCAGTAAAAATGAAATGGCGTATGGCTTTTAGTGCCGGGAGTGTCGAGGACATGTTCGGCTCGCCAAGTGGAGATATTTTTGATTTGACACCCGTAGGCGACCTGCGGGTCCTGATGAGGATGAAATTATGATGAAGACGACACATACACCCAGCTTCCGTGCCGGCGAAATTAACCAATGATGGTTAAAATTCCCGACGCTGCCGGGAATTAAACCCGGGACCCCTGTGACCAAAGGCCAGCACGATAACCATTTATCCATGGAGCCACCATCCCAGTCGTAGGCAACGATCAGCATGCCCTTCACACTGGTTTCGGTCGGCCGAACCATTACTTTTCGCGGTGACCCTTGATGACGCTACTCATTTGATTGACGTTTCCGTTACGGTTGATAATCTCTGGCCAGGTCTTATCAATAGCGATTATCCGCCGTAAGAAGGTCCCCCTTTCACGTTCATTGCACTCCAAGTGCGTACGAGTTGCGTCATATCGCAGTCAATTTTGATGTTCGGTCAAATCATGTGAAACACATTTGGAGGCGATTTTCTGCATTCCCAGCAGCTTCTTCAGGATTTACAGCACAGTCTAAGGCAACTCACGAATTGTGGGGCTCCGATCTACCAACACTAACGCTTTCACATTCCGCATCTCGTCATCACTTACTGCAGGATGGCGAGGCCGCGGCATGTCTGTCACATTTTGTCGACCGTCTTTGAAGGTCTCGACCCACCGTGCTATATTACACTAAGCCTCTTGCAATCCTTCGTAACACTGCCTTGCAGTCCGATATCTAGCGCATTCAACTCTCAACCCACTCCTCTGATCTTGCTTCGAAACCATTACAGCTGTACTCCACGAGCGTGCGCTCAAAACTAAGTTCTTTCTGTTGTCGCTGCATACGTGCATGGCGTGTGGAGGGCGAGACAATTTACGCTGGGGGAGGGTGGGTGTCTAAGTTACCTGAAGCATGCATTATATTACCTGGATACGTTTCACGACATTGTTACAGCATAGTTGCCACTATTAAAAATTCAACCCATGTATTTGCATAGAAGTCTGTAGTAAGACCCCAACTAGAGTACGATTACAGTGTATGGAAACCTCACTATGATTACTTGTTTCGGAAACTGGAAAAAATCCAAAGAAAAGCAGCTCCATTTGTGCAGACAGCGGCGCAGAGTTCCTGTGCACAGTGCATCGGTCTCGCTCGGTTCGGCTCGGACCAACGCTTCGTCTCTGGGCTACTCGGCTAAGCAAAAAACACCACTCAAACTTATTCGTCTACTAATGTCGTTCCAAGCCGTCTGTCCACTGACAGATTAGAACATATCACTTAATCCAGGGTCTCTCAGGGTGCATGCGCCTGGTGCATGCACTGTGCACGGTGTAAAAGACGACTTCGCTTGGCTGACCAGAGTGCAGACCCCCACTCCTCGATTTGGAGCAATAGCGCTGTCTCTCTCTTTTCTCACGCCTGTCTCGCTCGCTCCCCCTGTCTCCCTCTTCCTCACTTGCTCCGTAACGCTCCAAATCCGAGCCGAGTTGAGCCGAGCTTAGCCGAGTAGCCCAGAGACGAAGCGTTGGTCCTAGCCGAACCGAGCGAGACCGATGCACTGTGCACAGGAACTCTGCGCCGCTGTCTGCAGGCGTGAGATTTTGGGCATTTGAGAAGCCGTGACTTAGTCGAACAGCTCGTCTCCTTTCTCCCAAGTCTTCTCAGCCCAAACTTTACAACATTTTCGTAACGCTAATCTTTTGTCGGAAATCATCCAGAACAAATCGAGCTGTTTTTCTTTGGAGTTTTTCCAGTTCCCGAAACAAGTAATCTTAGTGAAGTTCCCATACACTGTAATCGTACTCTAGTTGGGGTCTTACGGCAGACTTACATGCCCACTCCTTTACATCCTTACTACAACGCCCAAATACCCTCATAACCATGAACAGAGATATGTACTCTTTATTTACAAATCCCTTTTATGTGATTACCCCAATGAAGATCTTTTTCTATATTAACATCTGGGTACTTACAGTGATCCCCATAAGAAACTATCACCCCATCAACAGTCCGACTCGTTGGCTGAATTGTCAGCGTACTGGCCTTCGGTTCAGAGGGTCCCGGGTTCGATTCCCGGCCGGGTCGGGGGTTTTAACCTTCATTGGTTAATTCCAGTGGCCCGGGGACTGGGTGTTTGTGCTGTTCCCAACGTTCCTGCAACTCACACACCACATATAACACTATCCTCCACCACAATAATACGCAGTTTCCTACACATGGCCGATGCCGCCCACCCTCATCGGAGGGTCTGCCTTACAAGGGCTGCACTCGTCTAGAAATAGCCACACGAAATTATTATACCCCATCAACGCAGTAATGTCTGACTCGTTGGCTGAACGGTCAGGGTACTGGCCTTCGGTTCAGAGGGTCCCGGGTTCGATTCCCGGCCGGGTCGGGGATTTTAACCTTAATTGGTTGATTCCAATGGCACGGGGACTGGGTGTATGTGTTGTCTTCATCATCATTTCATCCTTATTACGACGCGCAGGTCACCTACGGGAGTCAAATAGAAAGACCTGCACCTGGCGAGCCGAACCCGTCCTGGGATATCCCGGCACTCAAAAGTCGTACGACATCATCAACGCAGTAATTAAAATTGAGAGGACTTTTCCTATTAAGGAAACCTATAACCTGACTTTTAACCCCGTTTATCTTACCATTACCTGCTGTCCATCTCACAATATTGCCGATGTCTGTTTGCAGTTTCTCACAGTATAGCATCATCCGCGAAAAGAAAATGATCGTGTATACTTCCTCACTGTGAGGGGTGATAGTTCATAGGAACTAAAACTGGGTGCCACAGTGTATGCTGCAATCCCAGTGCATCACTGCAAGGCGTGCAGATCATACAGAACTTATGGCTGACTCTAAACTACAGTTTTCTGCGATAGGTGGGTATTAGCCAGACAAATATGCAGTATACATTTATGCTGAAGTTGTATTGAAAACATGTACTACGACTTTCCTTTAATGCAGTTTGGAGGAATTTCCTCTGGTTTGGCTATGCCGAAGATGGAGTGGCAGTTGAAGCTGTTATCTAGGACTCTGCTCCTAACTGGGACATGGTTATAGGAATCAAGATAGCTACACAGTGTAATGAATCTGCATCTGCATCTGCATAATGATATTCGAAAAGTAAGTTATTATTATTATTATTATTATTATTATTATTTTGCTAGGGGCTTTACGTCGCACCGACACAGATAGGTCTTATGGCGACGATGGGATAGGAAAGGTCTAGGAGTTGGAAGGAAGCGGCCGTGGCCTTAATTAAGGTACAGCCCCAGCATTTGCCTGGTGTGAAAATGGGAAACCACGGAAAACCATTTTCAGGGCTGCCGATAGTGGGATTCGAACCTACTATCTCCCGGATGCAAGCTCACAGCCGCGCGCCTCTACGCGCACGGCCAACTCGCCCGGTGTAAGTTATTATAATGACATCTATGTGTATATTTGTGAAATATATGACGCTTTTTTTGTCCAGCTATCTGAAGGCTTTTAGTGACTATTCGAGATAGCATGTTGTTACCAGTAACTATATTAATTGTACGCAAGCGTTACATTGACAAGCATGTTCGGTAAATATTATTGTTACGGGTTCGAGTGTCATTTTTAGAATACTTTTTTACCATCTGAATGTTGGTCATCAGAGTACTAGATGTGGTGGTATACAATTCCTAACCATTAGAGTATGTACAAAACTGCAGCCTAGGTATCTAGGCGTTTATCTTCAGTTGTAGTACAGGCCCTAAGTGTGCTCTCATGATAATGTGCTGTCGTTCACAGATCCAAGCAAGGTTGGTAGATCACCAGTAACTGAATGCCTCGATCTCAACACACAATATGAAGGATGGGATCGCACATCGCAGTATATTATATCTTTCATTCTGCTGGTTCTGCAGTTTTGAAGACCGTATTATGAAGCCGCGTCTGGTACATCTCCTTCACAATACCTATACGACACAAGACCTGTAAATTACTCAATTTCTCATTCTTTGGTTTTAAAGGTCCATAATAAGATGATTTTTTTCGTACAAATCGGAAGAACACGGAGCGAGTTGACTGTGCTGCTCGGATAACGTAGCTGTGACGCATACAGCAGATGGCAGTTTCGAATACCTCCATCAGCACCCATGAAGATGGCTTTCAGTCGTTTCCCATTTTACACCTGGATATGCTGTGATTCTACCTATCGAACAAAAGTGGAAACTACTACAACAGGGACTTAGAACATTAATCAAAAGATGTCACCACTGAAAAATTAAGTAATTGTGTTATTGTGAAGTTTCCTAAACTGACTGAATTTCTCCTTGTTTTGTTTGTTCTACATCAAGAAGTTTGGACATTTTTCTACAGATGGCACTACTAAAAACTATGATCATGCACCCTGGTGCGAGGTGAAAGAACTTATAATTTAAAGAAGTTTCATATTCCTAGTTTTTTTAACTGATCTATGTTCATTTATTTTTGGGTTGGCAATACTTCCTTTTAATACCGCCAGTTTTGAATCTGGCCAATGAAAAATTTCTGTAATTAATTTTCAACCTATCACAGGCTTCTTGTTCGATTTTGAGTGTTACTTTTGAACTCAATCGATAAAATTGAGAGGGTGTGGCTAGTTTAGTCTTGAATGATCTCGAATCTTCCCTGAGGATTTATAAACTGCGGCTTTTCACGTTTTTTGGCCAATTGATCGTCATCTTTCTGAGTGTGTGTGTTAAGCAGGAGGCGGGCTGCCTCTTTCGACGGCAGCTAGAACATTTACAATGCAATAGCCACATAACCTTATTCTTTCTTGCTACCTCCGTAGTTTAATCCAAGGGAAAGGTCCAAATCTTTAACTATGTAACCTACTTTTCTAAGATGTAAATCATCTTTCTGCTAATGTAAAATTTTCGTAAACCCTTCAATTGTAAATCGGGGATAGAGAGTGAATTACCCTCTCGAGCTCCCCTTCATCTTGGTTTGAGGTGACTACGTTTTGTAACTGTTTTTCATTCTGTAATGTGGTAAAGTAATTTCTGTACGAGTCACCTCAGTAGTTTGGGAATAGCCCCTGTTTCATCGGCCTAGAGCCCTATGGTTTTTAAGTTTTCATTGTCTTGAAGCACAGTGTATGCCTCCATTCCTTTTGTGTTCGGGCCAGTTATTTAACCTGTTCTTTTCCATGAAGGCCCTGTAGGTTGGGTATTAATTACCCCTGTATAAAATCATTTTTCAAATTGTAAGTTGTGACTTGAGAGGCCAGTGATTGTAAGTTGATGTTGCATTGAGGCTTGGAAAACTGAGAGCCTGTTAGCTCTTTTTTCAAAGTTTTTGTAAGATTAACGAGTGCCTCTAGAAGGCTAGAAATACTATTTTGGGAGCAAGTGCTCCATGAATTAGGGGATTTCTGCCCTTGAATAAATTTGTGCTCTTTTGTAAATTTGAGCTGGGAGCTCAGAAATTGTAAAGCGAGGGCTTGAAGCCCAGGATCTGTAAAGTTCACTAATCTTGGATTTTCCTAGACTTGTTTCAAGATTGTCATTGTACCTGATGTTTCAATGTTATGAAAAATTGTTAAGTTTGAAGTTCTAAAAGAAATATAACCTTTGTTAAAGCTTTAAATCAATCCTTGATATCGTAGTTAGACCCATTCAATCCCACACGTTCTTTAACCTGTTTCTGCTCCACGGGTATCCCCGTTATAATAATAATAATAATAATAATAATAATAATAATAATAATAATAATAATAATAATAATAATAATGGAACGGCAACGACCTTTTCGGTCAATGGTCAGCGAAATGATCTTCAGTTCAGAGGCCCCAAGGTTCGAATTCCGACCGGGTCAAAAATTTTAATAACGTCTGGGTTATTTTTTCTCTCCGGCATTTGGCTGTTTGTGTTCGAATTCCAATGTCAGCACCCCTGAAGGTGGTTTACCTTGATTTCTCAATTTCACACCAGTAACTTAATTAAGGCCTCGGACACTACCTTCCCAATCCTAGTCTTTTCCTATACTTCATCATCATCATCACCATCAGCACCATTTAACCGTCTGTACTTTCCCGGGTGCGGTGCAAGAGTGCTCTACACTTCTTCTTCTTCTTCTTCTTCTTCTTCTTCTTCTTCTTCTTCAGCTTTACAGAATTCAACTCCTCTTTCCTGCAGATCATCTTTTAGCTGGTATATCCATCATGTCCTTGGTCGGCCCCTAGGTCGCTTTCCCTCCAGATCTTTGTCAAACCATTTTCATGCTACCCTCTACAGATCCACCCTGTTCAAGTGAACAAACCATCTCAATCTTGATGTTGCTAGAATTTCGTTGACCGGGCGAGTTGGCCGTATGGTTAGGAGCGCGCAGCTGTGAGCTCGCATCCGGTAGATAGTGGGTTCGAACCCCACTGTCGGCAGCCCTGAAGATGGTTTTCCGTGGTTTCCCATTTTTACACCAGGCAAATGCTGGGTCACCCTAATTAATGCCACGGCCGATTCCTTCCCATTCCTAGGCCTTTCCTGTCCTATCGTCGCCATAAAACCTATGTGTGATAGTGCAACGTAAAGCAAATAGCAAAAAAAAAAAAAAAAAAAAAAAAAATCATTGAGGGGTTTCACTTAGATGCCTTCGCAGACCATTCCCAACTTACGTCGCCGAAAACCTTCGACGCGTTAGTGCAACGTTAAACCACTTCGTGTGCCAGAAATAATCCTGAATCATTTCCTTCATATCTCTAGATATACATGCGCATACGTTCATTTTAGAGGGATGAGGTTAGTTCTTTCACCTCAATTTTAAATTTATTCATAAGATTAAATAAAATATTACTAAAATAGGTCATCTCTGAAGTCCACCATATACTTCATTGCTCCCGTTTTTGTTGGGATTCAAGAAACCAAAGTCTCCGTGTAACGTTCATGACAGTGAAACAAACTTGTAGGCTGCCGACGTCAGCAGTGTATTCATTCGTCTCCAAGGTATTGAGCAGTGTGCACTTTCTACTCCAGACTTCAATCAATCACTCCACGTGAGATATCTGTCTGCCGGGATTTGAGCGAGAAGCATCTGAGAGCCAATATTGTACATCAGGGAAATAAATGTTTTTCCCCGCATCCTTCACTTTAACACGTCCTTCTTCAAACAGGCTGGAATGTTCATTCAAATGAACGTTCTTTTGACCGACTTGTTCAACGACGAGTCAGATAAATACTTATATATTACTGTCGTATAGTTCTGCAATATGCCTGATGTCTCGGCATACCCGCTAAGCAGCTGAGACAATCAATTTAATGAAATCAACGGACAGGAACGTCATTCCTCTAACAATAATACAACTTCACTTACTGTGAACAGGCGTTTTAATTTGACAATATTTAGGCTGCCTGCTTATCAATTTTGACATTCCTTTATATTCTAATGGCAAAGAAATCCTACTTCTGGATGATCTATGACTGTGTTTTAATTACTATTGTGAGGTTTGTCACCAGAGATCTGTCACATGCTTACGTCGTGCGACATGGAACGCCAAAAGAAAATATTCCGCCCTTCAAAAATCCTAGTACCTCTTCCGAGTTTGAACTCGGCTTGAAGATGAGATATAGGCCTATTCATTATTGACAATACCAGACTTTACCAAACACTGAGATACATTCCAGGTTTGGACGACATTTGGACCTACTATAGAGTTCGATTCCTGAAGGTTTGGCTACAATCTGAAAATTAATTCGTCATATAATTAAACAAATCAGCAGTGAATTTCTTCTGAATTATTTGAAATATTATAAAAATAAAGTGACTTTGCTGACATTTCTCCAATATCTACTTCTTCCTCTTTCCCTACCGCTTTTACCACACTTGTGGGGTCGCGGGTGTGAATTGAGTCGCACATGTGGACCCTGTTTTACGACTGTATGCTCTTCTTGACATCAACCCTATATGCAGGGATGTAATCACGATTGCCTGTTTCTGTGGTGGTTTTTAGTGTAGTGTCTTGTGTGAATATGAAAAGGAGTGTGTTGAGACGGACACAAACACCCAGTCCCTGAGCCAGAAGAATTAATCATTAGCGATTAAAATCCCCGACCATGCCGGGAATCGAACCCGGAACCCTCTGAGCCGAAGGCCAGTACGCTGACCATTCAGTCGGACTTCTTCAATATCTACATACATTTGAAATTTTGTTTTTAATTACTGCAATTATTTTTAAGTGGTGTGAGCGTGTGTTAGTTACGAGTAATTACACAATAAATTTACTATACATATCAGCTTCAATAGGCCAGTCAAAATCGACACAAAAATCCCTAAATTCGCAAAACATGATGTATCTCTGATTTTTTAATATGTTGTTTGTACCTATCAGGGGTATGTATACCCAAATTTGCAACTCTCAAAAAGTTGTGGAATAATTTTTATACATGAAAAACCGCGAAATTTTTGGACTTGTTTCAGACTCTGCTCTATATCTCCTAATAGGTGCATTTTTCGTTGAATGTTACTGCATATTTGTTGAAGAACATTAAATTTATGACAAATTAAGCCCAACCAGAGCTCTGTAGGTCAATTGGTTACCGAATTACGGCACTTTGAATATAAGCCAGTTTTCCAAAAATTGTAAATTTTAGTTCTTGACTTTGTTTGGACCGAAATGGCGTCAAAACCATTGATCCTACGAGTATGACTTGCAGAAAATAATTTATAGGCAATTTAATTCGCTTTAAAGTAAGCGCAGAGAGGGGTCTGTAAGCCTCTTAGTTCTCTCAAAATCTCAAAAAGAAACATATAAGGTAAAATCGCATTTTCCAGATATGTACCTAACCAATTATTTATTGCATGAAGTGAGATTTAAACATGAAAAACGTGTTATGATCATATAGGAGGTATGTAAGTTGAATAAATTGTAGGTAGGTACCAACATTATTAGTCAACAAGGTAATGTGTGCAAAAAATCGGTGGGTGATCAGAACCTTCACCTTCAAATAATCAGCCAAATGCTCCCATTCTTTCACTCGTCTGGACACTTCTTCTTTGCGAAGTGTGCTCATTTATATTTACAAGATATGAGCAATCTGCAAGACCGGATGAACCCAACAGAATATCAATTGTTCACGAAAGGATGCATCACCATCCGCAGATCCGACAAATTTTGGTCAGGTCTGTGGACTGACTTGACAATTGAATAGGTATTGATGCCATGGCAGAGATTTCTCTACAAGTGTGCTCTCTCGTTGGATGGGCGGAATGGTATATATGCTGAATATATGTGAAGAAGTAAAAGGGTATTGGGATATTTCCTCCACAACAAGTGAACAGAATGTCGACATGCGATCTAAGCAAATTGCACGATATACCTCTGAAGTGAAAAAAACTGAAACCCTGGTTCAATAACCATCCACCGTTCCCATCGATAGGTAAACTCGTATCCATTAGCAGTGGTACTGTAGGTGGCCCCCACATAAATTGCCACACTGCCCGAGAAGAAGGACTGAAAGGGGGTGAACCGAATTATTGGAAAAACTTTTGGGAATGTTAGCTTCTCTAGGAAAGAAAAAGTCCTCTCTTTGGCAACACCTACCACCTGTATCAAGATCCACAAGAAGAGAGTCGATGTCAAGCCACTCACCATCTTTCAGCGCATGTGTATCATGAAACAGTCAGACCTACAGTTGAAGGCCCATTTCACATACGAGGTCGCTTCGTATCCAATGGCCCTGTTTTCCGACGAAGTGATGCGTAAAGGCACAAAATCAGCTTTTTACGCTGCCTTCACTCAAGCCACAGAGAACGTCAGTGTGCAGGCAAAAACCTTTGCTGTCGTCGATGGAGGATACCTCGTCCATAAAGTCGTGTGGCATCGGAATGATTCTGTACGGGCTATCACAGCAAGCTACATAAGCTACATATTTAACCATTTTGGGAGAAATATGTGTGGAGTCTTCGACGGGTGTCTTGAGGATGGTGCCCAAAAGAGCACCAAATTTGTAGAGCGATCACGACGGTATTCTGCAGCATCAGCGGAAACTGTGTTTGACGTATCGACCATCATCAGAGTCCCCCAAGAGAACATGCTCGTGAATGGCAAAAACAAGGTTCGTCTCATTGAGAATCTCTGTTCTGCTTTTGCTCTCGAGGGGATTGAGACAAAAATATAAAAAGAAGAGAAGACGCAGACCGCGATATCGTCGAGACTGGTCTGCAAAAAAGTAACTCCAATGACCATGTCATCATCTTTGGATAGGATGTGAATTTGCTCATGCTCCTCTGCGGTCTAGGATACACTAAAACAAACGTATACTTCCAGAAGAGTGGCAGAGGTGAGGCGGGTTGCGTCCAATTCTCCACCAGCTCATTGTACCAAGGGGAAGTGGAGCTACCACCTGGACTTGAACTTTTAATCCATGCATTTACTGGGTGCGACACCGCCTCTGCCCTCTTCTGGCAGGGGAAGATAAAAATGTGGGGCCGCTTCAAAAAAATTCAAACCCTAGTGGACCAAGCAAGAGTTTTCCTCCAGACAGATGCCACACACCAACAAGTCGCAGCAGCCGGTGACAAGTGCCTAGTTGCCATATATGGAGGAGATGAAACGACAGACACCCTCAACGATGTACGCTTCCGTACTTTTGTGAAGACAGCAGCCAAGGCTAAAGCGAATCTGTCCCGTTTGCTCCACCCCCCAACCACAGGGATTGCGTCGAATCGCCACTACCGCACATACCGCCAGGTGCAAAAGTGGTTGGGGGTGGAGAAAGAGGCCACCGACTGGGGTTAGGAATTGACATCGGCTGGACTCATCCCCATTACCAGTCGGCAAGCTCCTGTCCCCGCAGAGCTCCTAAAACTCCTCTCTCGCAAATGCAAGAAGGGGTGCAGAGGTGGCTGCACTTGTCTGAAAGCAGAGCTCAGATGTTCTGTGATGTGTGCTACCTGCTCTGGGGAAACGTGCTAGAACGCTGCCCTTATCACCATTGAAGAGGACGACGATAACGACCCTCAAGACAACCCTGACGATCCACCAATACTGGAGTACCTACCTATTGAAGAGAGCAACGAAAGTGACGGCCCAAAACCATCAAAAACAAGGCGACGCGTTTGACTATGTGTCTAATTTGATTGATTGATTGATTGAGTTACTGTAATTTTGATTACTTATGTTTATTACTTATATTTATATTGAAATACATTTCACTATTTTTTAAATGATTACATGCCTTCTTTTTCATTACCAAACCAAAAAAACAAAAGATAGGAAAGGTCATGGAACATTTCTGGAAAAATGCGATTTTACCTTATATGGTTTTTTTGATATGTTGAGAGAACTACGCGGCTTACAGACTCCGCTCTGCGCTTAATTTAAAGCTAATAAAATTGCTTACAAATTATAGTCTACACGCTCTACTCGTAGGATCAATGGTTTCGACGTAATTTCGCTCCAAAGAAGGCCTAAAACTAAAATGTTCAATTTTTGGAAAAACTGGCCTACATTCAATGTGCCGTAGTTCGGTAACCAATTGACCTACAGAGCTCCGTTTGGGCTTAATTTGTCACAAATTCAATGCTCATAAAAACGTATGGAGTAGCTTCGACGAAAAATGCATGGATTAGCAGATATAGAGAAGAATCTGAAGCAAGTCCGAAAATGTCGCGGTTTTTCGTGTGTAAACATTTCTCCACAACTTTTTGAGCGTTACAAATTTGGGAGTACATAGACCTAATGGGTCCAAACAATATAATAAAAATCACAACATGTTTTGTTAATTTATTGTCGATTTTGACCGGTCTACTAACATAGTAGTAATTTCAATTTCCTCAGTTTTCGCTGAGGTGTAACAAACTAAAAAGTAAAAAAATGAAGAAAAAGCCCTCGCCAATCAAGGGCTATTCAGCTAGCCGTTAATAAGTGCTGGGTCTGTCACACGGGTGAGTCAAGTGCTAGTGGCGCTTGGTGAGTGAGTCACGTGACTCGAACTCGCTAGCTAGAGGCTAGCGAAGTTGGACAGTTACATTCGCAAGCTAGAGACTCCTACAGTTGGACAGTTAGACTTTTTATGTATCATCAACGCATTTCCTTCCACAGAGAACCAAACTACCTCACCTGGTGTGGACGTGTCTACCCCTTAACTGGGGAGTATTCGCGGACAGTGGTTGTGGCTAGCAGTAGCGGCTAGTAACGCTGTCACACGAGGCTACTGACAGATAATTAATTACTCGCGGCTAGTAACCCAGTTGATGGAGGAACTCTCCGTTGCCAGGCTGCGTCTTTTGCATACCTTTTCATAATATACAAATGAATCACAGGAGGGAGTATAGAAACATTCGTACTTTACGAATATGTTTAAGAAGTCCATACTTTGTTAGCCATTATATTTTAGTGCATCATCAATCACTTCTTTTCCACAGAAAACCGAGTTACCTCACCTGGTGTGCACGTGTCTATCCCTTAATTGGCGAGGTGGAGTTTGTTGAAACCCCACAAAAATACTGTTTGTTGAGTATTGTGGTGGGAGAAATGATAGCCCGGGTACGCTCTTTGTCAGTGAATTCCCTGAAAAAGAAAGGTTTGTATGGTATTCACGTAATAACAGAATTAACTGTATTCTCAAATAGTATTGACCCTATGACTTTTCACCACTGATTGCACACGTACACAGATTCTCTCATCATGGGAGATTTCATGTACAAAGCCAGGTTTAAGAGCACCCCAGTAAAGAGTTTTTGTGTACACACATAACCATGGAGGTGAAACAAGGCCTCGTCCAAGAATAATATTATATGTGGGTCTATTTGCCCATTGTATGGGTTTTCTAGACTCCACTCATAAAATGTGCTCCTTAGTACAGGTTTACCCGGTTGGAAAACATCTGACACAGTTATTGTATACGGCTTTAAGTGTAATGAATAATTGAGTAGCGTTTTGGACAGTCCTAATGACATTCCCACTTGTACAAGACGATGAAGTGATCTTTTAGAAGAATTTTACAAACGATGACCAGTGCCATCTAATTTTTCTTCAGTGAGAACCCTAACGCTAACGCATTATTATGAAGATTATGGACTGTTTTATGACTTCGACCGGCTACATCCGGGAATTCTTCTTGAAAACCGGCTTGAACTCCACGAGCTGACTGAGTTAACACATATGAATTGAACTTATGGACACAATGTGCCGTTGGAAACGCACAAGCCACAATACCATTCATGACTAATAACTAGAGAATTAAGAAAACAGCAAAAACACAAATACTTGGGAACAGCTGAAATATGACTGCGAAATCGGACATGTGTATAAGGTGATCTAGCAGGGATGCGTACGCACACAAAACATTGGCCGGGGTCAGAGAACCAAACATGTGATGGTAAACCGCACTATCTTCTTCCCCCGCGCAGCTAACGAGCAGAAAGTTCTCCAGTAGGAGAAACACCACCCGCACGTAAAGCATATCTGATCACTGATCATGTTATTTCTCCAGAGACGAGTAACAGATCCATGTACTTCATTGGAGTACATTGATTGTAGATTGTAAAAATGAATAAATGAATGAGCTTTGTGTTCTGAACTTTGATCACAGGTGTACAGTTTATTCAGCATACATCCTTAGCATTGTGTTATCGTCCAAAAGGGGCAAGCTCTACCGTACGTGGGTACAATGAAACTGTGAATATCATCGAAAATATATGTGCAGTGTAGGATTCGAACCTTCGAACAGTTTCCAGATCTCCATAACTACAATTCAAATCATGTCGACAGGAAGCGCACTACTGGTGCATGCCTCTTCCACCTCAAATTTCAATTTGCGTTTCACATCTTTAATTGAAGTTTTACAGTGTTTATTTGGAATTCTACCATAAGAGGTCACTTCGTATAATCTATTAATTTCAATTTAAACAGGCTGCAGCGCAGACAGAGGAGTTAGGTGAACAATTTACAGCAGCAACCGGAGAGCTAGAGGGAATTAGAGAAGTTGGAAATAAGGCACGTGTTGAGATCCCATGGATCATTGGAAATGACCAAAGGTCGTACCAATCACTACTGAAAGTATTAACTCTACTAAGCACGAGTCTACATGTCAGATACCATCAGTCGTGCGTCTCAATGAATATCCGCGCCAACCTTGGGACGATAAGATACCATGTCCGAGTGACCCAAGGCCGTCAGCAGAGATATGTATTCGAGACACCGCAGAACGGATGAAAGCTCAGGCAGATTAAGAGGCTTCGGCGAAGTCGGAATAAACGTTTCCATCGTCAACTGAGGGTCGATGAGCTTGTGTTAGTAAAACGTCCCGTAAGCTCTGATGTATCAGCTAGATTCTGCCAGAAATTTGCCGAATTATTTGTTGGTCCTTATAAATTAATGCAAGTATATGGCAATAACTCATACAAAGGGCAGAGTTTGGATGGAACTCTGGATAAGATTTTCAACGCAGCCAACATTAAGCTTTATTATCCACGAGGTCAGAGCAGGATAGATGACATTCCTGAGAATGAAGAGATGGAGAGAGCGGATGAAGAGAGTGATGAGGAAGAAGGAGATTCCAATGAAGGTCCTGTAATGGTAGAAGGCGAGGACGAAAGTGCGGACAATGAGGAAATCAAGTTCATAGAGATAGAGATGGAGGAGACAGCTCAGGCACAGGAAGATATCTGTGAGGAGTTTTGCAGTAAACAGTGAAGATTTCAAGTGTTGCTTGACATATATTACGATGTACGGAGACTTATCGAACGTCTGCGTGAGGAGAATGTTAGCCTACGAAACGGCAAAGAATAGTAAAAGGAAGAGAGTCCATGTTATTTGATGATAATAATTTCACTGGATCATAAAGACATTATATAAGGTAATAGCTATGATTGGCTGAGTGTTTGAATCTTCCGGGAATCTTCTAGCGTTAACGGGGTCTGCAAACATACTTAAGCGCACCTCATGGTGGAGCGTTCTGCTTTTGCTTTGTGCCGTTGAATAGTTCACTTCAGTGATACCTCCGTGTACATGAAACGCACAGTTGCTGCCACGTGGGCAGAGTTTGATTTTGTATGGTCACACAGACCTAAAACAGTGGAATTTATTTTTTGAAAAGTGTTGTCTAAACCAATCATATTAACTTGCCAGTGCGGTACCGGCACAAATTCGTGCAGTAATTGTACAAACGATACTTTCCGCTGCAGTCCGATAATAGAGCGAGAGACGCTTTCCGTATATTACCTTCGGGCCGGATGCGATCGCGATAGACTATTCGTGTTTGATTCGTATCCGCGGGACGCTACTGGAGACAGTTATTGAACCCCTGACATTTACATTTGAATGTGAATAAGGTGTTTTTGCTAATTTATTCACGTTGGCTTCTTGTTTACAGTCTAAAGCGGGGTTATTACGGCGCAACGTGCACAGCGAGCGGTCAAAGTGACTGACTATATGTTTATGTGTTGCTTGTATACAGGGACCAGTTTCAAGAGGATGACTTCAACAGTCGGAGAGAAGATGGGATCCACTTGTGCAAAGTGTGTTAGCGATGGAGTAGAGAAACATGGGGGCGAGAATGTGACTCGCTAAAGACGTCATGGGAGTTTCTAAGATACGTTGCATGTGATATTTAAGTGGCATGTTTTGTGAAATACATTAAATACTAGTAAGGATTAGATTAGGTATTTTTATTATTAATTTCAATCAGATGGCATGATTCTCCTTTATATGTTTGTAATTGTAAATATGGACAGGATTGGGTTGCATGTTTTCTTTTTTTATTGCTTTATGATTAGCTAGATGGGAAACCGAGGGAGATGATAGGTTATATTCTGATTTTGATTTTGTGTGTTTTATGCACGAGAGTTTAGTGTTATTCCTGTGTTTTTATAGAAGGGATAGATAGCCAAAATCATCAATATTAAGAGTAATACACATACAGCGTCGAAATTGAATTTTATTTTATTTACACAAAAATTAGATTCAGATAGGCTGCTTGGTTTGCATGAATTTTGAGGTGCTGTAAGATGTATGGAGCCGCAGATACGCCGTTGAATTTAAATGGGATCTTTTAAAATGAATTGGAGACTGGGCAGTGGTCAAGCAGGGAATCGAACCTTGAACTGTAATGGAAGCGTTGATGAAAATGTAGGATAAATGTGTGAGTGAGATGCATGTTGAGGTATGAATGAAGTCAATGGTGCGTGCAGTGTGCATGCCTGGTAATATTATGATAAATGTGTGAGGCAAGAATCGGCCTATTATTTTGTTATGGAGAAGTATCTTTTGAGAAGTAAATATGCCCTGAATTAAGTGTCAGGCCAAGAGATAATGTGTTGAGAAAAATGTTAGCATGCCTGCAATGTGTATGTCTGAATATAAGCTCACGAGCGGTTGTTGAAATATGTGCACGCTATGAAGGTCGGATTTTTAGCCAGAATTATAGCCTAGTTGTGAAGTGAAGAGTAGCTTCCGTGCAAGAACCATGTCAAAACAGCAACCAAGTCTTGAGAGTAGTCTTGTGGCCTAATATTTACAGCTGATTGCCAAGGAGGAAAAATAGAGAGGAGAGATGATGAAGGGCGCTAGCCTGCGCTCCGATGCAGCGTGATGAACGGGATCGTGGCTCGCTGTTTTCTCTTTGTATTTGGTATTATTTTGACTTGTTTCTTTTCAGGGATTGTGTATTTGAGTGGTATATTGTATTTTTATTTGTCTTGTTGTTAATTGGGAACAGCCCGAGTGCTGAGTTGATGATTGAGGTTATTCTAGTTCCATCTAGATTTTTGGTGAACCGGGATTTACATGTCGAGTCAGTGTAGTACGTAAGCTATTTACCCACCTGATCCAGTGTAAATGCTGTGTTTATTAAGCCGTTATGATTGTTGTAAATATAGAGTAGATGAAGGTCTAGTATTTAATCGTGTTTTATAAAGTCATGTTCCAGTATTAACTGAATTAGATCAAGTGCAGATGGACTTATCGAGGCAATCCTTCCAATTAAGTAAGTACGTTAAATTGAGTTTATAAGGCGACGTTACTCCATGAAAACATGAACTTCGAACTGTCACGTTGATTTGAAGTGATACTTTCAATTACTTAATTCTGTAATTTTGAGTTCACATATGAAGTAATTTTGCGTTCTTATTGTTCTGATTTATCTTAAGATGATAGTTTGTTTAATTAAATTTCATTTCGGTGCCGTTTTGGAGGCCATTTAATTTGCTTTTTATTATTGTTGATAATTAGTATGGTTCGGATTATTTGTGTAATAAATCTATCTTACCCTATATTAGTATTTCTCATTCGACAAAACCTCCATTATTTCTGTCATGATACTTAGCGATAAGTTTAAACTTCGGCTTCTAGACTATCCACGACAACCTAACCCATTGTCTACCCACTTCAGCTTAGTCGGATGTATAGACAGGAAATGGAGGCGTCGTCCTAGGGGGTCCCTATCCCTATGGTACTGTACAATACAATACGTTCATTTATTATAACAGCACGCAATAAACAGCGTATTTGTGGAATACTTCTTTTCCCTTGGCAAAATGACTGCATTTAGCCTTTTTTCATGGGGACGGTTGACTCGGTATAAGTTGCTGAATAAACGTAGCAATATCGACCCTCCGGACTAACTGTGTTAGATTAGTTGCATGTTCTTCAATTAAAATAATGGGCTAATGAACCACTCTGCGTACGAAGATCATAGTTTCTTCTTAACTCTAACCGTACGGACAGGGCGAAGAGGTCTAAACAGGGCCGTAGTTAGGGGGTTACTGGGGGTTAGAAACACAAACCCCCATGGTATTTTACGAAAATGAAATAAACGGAAACTGGCAATAAACAATAAACTAAATACACATTCAGAGAATTGTAGGACGAAGAGATCTGTTGAATCTATTTTCTAAGAAGCCTCGAATGTTATATTTTAGATTGTAAACCGAACGTATCATTTGGTGTAAAACTCTTGACTGTGATCGTATTATTATAGTTCTGTACTTTAATGTAATATTTTGTAGTGTACCGCAACCTGAATATCAACATAATTCACTTGTGTCAGTGTCCTAAGTCTTGCAAGCGTGCACCACACATGCACAAGCACCTTCATTGTGTTGTCACCATTTTGTACCTACAACCCACCCCATCGGACGATCCTGACTGCGCTACTGAGTCTAACCCTTCCAAAGAAATCAGCAAAAGGAGGAACGTCAAAAGGCGATACAATTTTACTTCCTAGGTCTTGTAAAGTTAATGGCTCCACGTAGAAGATGTTGGTGTTTATCAAGGGAAATCGTATATGAAGGATGAAACTAGGATCTGACAGTGGAAGCAGTGTCAGACTGAGTTGGGGGCTCGTCACTCCATACTTTCAATCTGAGAACATTAGCGCGTAAAAATGCACAATACCGTACATGGCTTACTATTCGAAAGAAAACAATACACGACTAACTATTCCAACATTACATCACTCGTTCCCCTGACGAGAAAAGCACAGTGCATAAGCCAAACACTGTAAATTATTTATCTTGTTTAAGTACCAAACTTCGATTCTCGATTTCAGTGACAACTAACAACTACAGTAAAGGAATAAGTCTCACAAAGCAAGGGTCACTTCTCTCCAAATAAGCGTTGTCTTTCACAAGTTGGGCAAACAACTGGTATAAACTGAAATACGAGTTCGGAGAAGTTATTTGGTGTCTGACAAGCGTGGCGAGGACTGAAAATTCGCTTTGGTATTTCCTTCTGCAGTAAAAATGTATGAACGGGGAAACGAGGGAGAAATTTTACCTGAGAAGTAAATACTCGTAATTTGAAATCTGACTGAACACATTTATTTCCACATTCTCCAATTCTGGAATTGATATTGTTTACCTGTTTGTAGAAGCTCAATGACTGCATCTCTCTTTTAATGGTTGGAGAACTTAGCATTGGATACCGAAATGCTTAGGGGATCCATAATGCGGCTCAATGTTATTCTGGTCTTGCAACCTGACATTAACATCGTAAAAATCCATTACACTGACCACGTGAAACCTACTTGTGTCATGAGGGAAGGGAGTAGCGCATCAGAAGGGAAGGACAGGGACTCAGGTGACCTGCGTCAAGGTGTTGATTTTACAGGCAAATTGTCTCGAAATTAAGTCTCGAACAAATCTACTATTTCACTCAATCCAGTTCTAAAAAGAGAACATTGAATACTGTATAACGTTTAAGCAGATTTTGCAAGTGTGGTACAGAAGAAACAGGCCTATCGCAACTTAGCTCTCCCTCAATTGGTAAGGTAATAGGTGCTCAACCAATAGCCAATAATGAGACTTATGTTGGCGTATAATGAGAATAAGTGATAGGAGGAGGCCAGTTTGGGATAACCTACTTCGTTCAACCATATTACCATGAAAATATGTCAGGATTGTTATATTAATTTTCATTCGTCAAGATCCTAAAGTTTTGATTACTGTGCTATTCAGTCGACGAGATTAATGAAAACGAACGGTCCTCATATCTTGACCTCCACAAATTTTGAACCCGCAGTCCGCCACTAATACGTGGAAGCAGAACTACAGGGATATACCTTTTTATTTCAAAAATCCTACAAAGACATGAACGGTATTCAAACTTCGACCGCCTTGAAGAGGTCAGTGATAGGGTGATTTTGTTTTCACGTCTCCCAACAGGCATCTTTTTGACACCCTGGGGAGGACGTGTTATTGCTTATCATACTATGTCTACTGCTTCCAACACGACTATATCCCATCTGGTGGCCATGATCGTTAAGGTATATATGGTCTGATACCGTGGTTAGCCGCTTCAAGTCCCGTTGTTCGAAAAGAAAAATCACTATTAGAATGTTGGCCCGCAGACTGCGAGCGGTGGTGGCATAAAATTTCGAATCACTAGGTTGCGTGCCAAAAAGCCTTGATTCACTTCCAAACCTCGCGTCAGTGTACATATGGAGTGAGGGTATATAATGCTGTTAATGGTGATTCGTCCGACGGATGGTGATGTTAAGCCTTGAGTAGACCCCTTCGGTGTTATTCGACAATAGGCTACTGACACCGAGTTTCATCCTATCCCTATCTCATTCTCATCCTCCTCCTCCACATCATCATCATCATCATCATCTCAGACCCGGACAAGCAAGTCGTCCATTGCCGTCAAGTAGAAAAACCTGAACCAGGCGAACCGAACATGATTCGGACACTCCAAGCACCAAAAGTGATACGATAAATGGAACGGACTAGAACACGACTATAACTACCTCCACAGCCAACTCCACAGGTGCAGTTGTTTAGTCGTTGTCCGTCTGTTCCCAAGACAATAGGTTCATACATGACTGAGATCGAAGACATTTGAAAATGTTAAAAGAAGGCAGCACCGTGTCGGGTTTTTTTTTGCTAGTGGCTTTACGTCGCACGGACACAGACAGGTCTTATTGCGGCGACAGTGGGATAGGAAAGGGCTAGGAGTGGGAAGGAAATGGCCGTGCCCTTAATTAAGGTACAGCCCCAGCATTTTCCTGGTGTGAAAATGGGAAACAACAGAAAACCATCTTCAGGGTTGCCGACAGTGGGATTCGAACCCAGTATCTCCTAGATGCAAGCTCACAGCTGCGTGCCCCTAACCGCACGGCCAACTCGTCCGGTGTCGTTTTCCCCAGCACGTAAAATGTATATATTTTTGTGGGACAAAATTCCTAACCTCGGCGTGTCTTAATATCTATGATAACTGAAACTTCTTATTCGTGTGGGTTCCCTTTTTAATGATCTGTGAGCACCACACCACATTTTGACATGAATATCTCTTATGGCTGAGGATCATCTGAAAAATTACGTTACAGAAGTTGGTGTCACAAAACGTGAGAGGGAAGAGTAAGCCTATCAACCGTGCAGGCTGTGATGTAAGGTATGGATGGATGGCCAGGCAATGTTACCTAGCAAACGTGCAGGCAGTGTTTTATGGTAGGTGTTCATCTGAAAATAGCAACCGTTATTAGGTATCTAGGATTCCTCATAAATCAAGCGCTGATTGGCTGTTGCCTGTCACGTGACTGTGACGAAAAGTGGGGCTGTGCGTGTGAGTGTGTTGAGTGGTGGACATGGGTGCCAACTGTACAGATTCAGGTTCGATGTTGAGAAGAGTGTAAACTGGCTTGCATTCGACTCGAGACTTACAGGGATGCTAATCTTACTGACTAAACGCTTATTATTATTATTATTATTATTATTATTATTATTATTATTATTATTATTATTATTATTATTATTATTATTATGCCGTTCTTACATGATGTGTTCCGAATGCCAGTACTGCGCCCTGGTGTGTGACGTGAAAAATAGTGGGCGTGCCTGTCTGCCTGTGCAGGCTTAACCTTAGAGACCCCGATTTCGACGCTGGGAAGAGGGTAACAGGCTTTGAATTCGACTAGAGGCTGCTAACCTCACTGACTAAACGCTTATTATTATTATTATTATTATTATTATTATTATTATTATTATTATTATTATTATTATTATTATTATTATTATTATTATTATTATTATTATTATTATTATTATTATTATTATTATTATTTCATTCATGTATGGATGTGTTCCGACTGTGTGTGCTGAGCTCTGGCGGGTGATGTGTGTATCCTATTATGTATGCAGTTACGAGGCGAGCTTTTTGTTTTAACACTATTTTTTCGTGTTCTCTCATTAACAAAGAGTTCTTGTACGTTGTTGTCGATTCATTACGTGTTGATAACGTGTCTTAAAATGCCTTGCTCAATAATAATAATAAGTAGTCAGCAAGGGGAGTGGAGCCTGCTGCCGCCATTTTATGTGTTTATCTCGGTACAAACTATAGGGTCCGCCTCTGTGGTGTAGTGATTAGTGTGATTAGCTGTCACCCCCGGAGGCCCAGGTTTGATTCCCGTCTCTGCCATGAAATTTGAAAAGTGGTACGAGGGCTGGAACGGGGTCCACTCAGCCTCGGGAGGTCAACTTAGTAGAGGGGGGTACGATTCCCTCCTCAGCCATCCTCGAAGTGGTTTTCCGTGGTTTTCCACTACTCCTCCAGGCAAATACCGGGATGGTACCTAACTTAATGCCACGGCCGCTTCCTTCCCTCTTCTTTGTCTATTCCTTCCAAACTTCCCATCCCCCCACAAGGCGCCTGTTCAGCATATCAGGTGAGGCCACCTGGGCGAGGTACTGGTCATCCTCCCAGTTGTATCCCCCGACCCAGAGTCTGAAGCTGCAGGACACTGCCCTTGACGCGGCAGAGGTGTGATCCCTCGCTGCGTCCGAGGGAAAAACCGATCCTGGAGGGAAAACCTTTTACGAACGAAAGAACAAACTATAGGTCCAACGGCAACAGGCGTGCGGGGAATGCATACCTTGTAGACTATGGATGAGTACGAGATGTCGATTACACTATACTCGTCTATGCAGCCACCGTGCTTATGAAAACACGTGTATTTGTATATAAAACCAAGGCACGTGGTTAGTGAAGCATAAAAACCAAATAATCGTTTTTGTTTGTTTTTTTGTTGAAAGATACGGATAGGCTTTTAGCTAAAATATGTCTTTTCTCTTGTGTTTGCTAATAATAATAATAATAATAATAATAATAATAATAATAATAATAATAATAATAATAATAATAATAATAATAATAATAATAATAATAATAATAATCTTCCTCGCTTATATCCCAGTTTCTTTGGATCGGCATTTGATGTGAATTTGATCTAGTTTTACGGGCGGATGTCCTTTCTGTCACAAGCCTAGGTGGAAGGATGTATTCACTATTATGTCTTTCCGTACTGGTTGTTAGTGTAGAGCGTTGTGTGTAAATGAAGGAAAATGTTTTAAGATGAACACAAATACCGAGTCCACGAGCTAGGAGTTAACCGTATGAAGTTAACATCACCGGGCGAGTTGGCCGTGCGGTTAATCGTATTGCTGCTAATTTTTCCGGAGAAAGTAAAAAGAACAATGGTCGAAGGATTTGTTTTGCCTCATTTTGATTTTAGCGATATTGTGTACTGGAACGCAGGTTTGATCCTACAAAATAGTCTACAACGAGAACAGAACGCATGTGTACTCTGTATATGCAATCTGAAGTACTTCGACCATGTATCACCTTCATTCACACGCTTACAACGTCTAAGCGTGCGACGTACTTACCACTCCCTTAGCATCCGTCATAAAATACTAAACACTTCACAACCCAGCTACCGGAGAAATTCCTTTAATTATCTTTCCTCATTCTATGAAAGGAACACCCGAGCACGCAACACCACCCTTCTCGCACTGCCGACCCACATAACTACCATGTTTACCAATTCCTTCACAGCTTCCACATCTCGTGAATGGAACAATATTCCTGAGAATAACAGTGCTATAAAAAGTGGAAATGCATTCAAAGCACCTGTTTTGGGGGCTCTTTTGTAAATTAATTTCTAACTACTGGCCGTACTAATTAAAGTATGTCTCTTTTATATCCTTATGTAACTCACTGACTCTTGTTAAATTCATGTATAAACATGATTCAAATAAATGTGCTTTTTTGTTATACATTTAGTGTAATTGGTTATAAACAATTTAGTTTTATTACTTACTTAACTGCTTATTTTGTATAGCTTATTAATTGAGTACTTGAGTAAGAGAAGGGGCTAACCCACAAAAACAAAGTTTCGAGATAAATAAGATTTTATTAGATTAAACAAAACACACAACAAAATTGAAAATTTAAATATCCATTTATAGTCTTTAGATTACATACCAGTGTAACTCAGAAAATTAAGAGTAGAATAACATTTTAAGTTCAACCGTTAATAAAACGACATTAGTTTAAAAATAATACGGTATGCAAAGAAGATAATACTTTAGATTAGGATTTTCCCCTTCTTGGTCTTCATTGTCAAGATCTTCATTCAGTTTCTTAGTAAGTAGTTGGTTTGAGGCTTAAATATATTCCATGATGCACTGCTGGAATGTATGGCAGTTGACGCAGCAAATCTCTGTAGTTTAAGTGATTAATACCCCTTCCTGATGGGTACAGGCCAGTCAGGTTTTCAAGTGCTTGTTTCAACACTTTGTTTGTAAGCAAAACTTTAATTTTTTGTTCTTTTTTTGCCCTCCCAGGTTGTCTTCGGAAAATACAACCCTTTGTCCATGACTCCTTTAATTATCTTTCCTCATACTATGAGAGAAATACCCGAGCACGCAACACCACCCTTCTCGCACTGCCGACCCACAGAACTACCATGTTTACCAATTCCTTCACAGCTTTCACATCTCGTGAATGGAACAAAATTCCTGAGAATAACAGGGCTATAAAAAGTGGAAAATCATTCAAAGCACCGACCGACCGATCGACTATAACGCAGGTTTGATCCTACAAAGTATTCTACAACGAGAACAGAACGCATGTGTACTCTATATATGCAATCTAAAGCACTTCGACCATGTATCACCTTCATTCACATTTAAAGACAGCTGAAGATGACCACTAAGTGGTCGAAACATGTCCTGTATATGATAATGCTTTTATAATTCTGCCAAAAGGCGAGAAATAAAATATCGATTAGGTGGTGTTCTAAATTAATTTGTTTAATAATTTGTTAATCGAATTCATCGATACGGTCACGATGTGGACAGCTTGCAATTGTGTTAAACGGTTGTCAGCCAACACTTTTAGTAGGCAAACCTCCTGAGACGCCTGGTACAGTATGCTGTATTGGAAGTTTAAAATATTCTCCACAAGATGGCGGGAAGTATCAGAGACGATTAAGCTGATGTGTAGGTTTTACCGACATCTAGGAACAAAATCTCGAACTTGTTCGCGACCTCCGTCTTACATATGACAACTCTGGACGAAATTTAAAAAATAGCGTCGTCATCATGGCACCATGTGAAGTGCAGCTTGCAAGGTGAGCCTCGATTTGCAGAATTTATATTCAGGATTTGATAGTTTAATGTTATTAGATTTGTTTATAATTTCCGAAGGCTAATTTTAAAGTATTTGATGAATATTATCATCTTCTGTCTTTGTGTGAGAACGCGATATTTACGAAGTACAGTATTCTGTACTTCGGGACTCACTTCATAAGATATTATGCCCAGAAATGAAGTTGGCCTACAGTGTGGTGTGTACTGAAATTACTTAACACACTTGAATAAACAGAATGAAGATAATTAAATAATCGGAATAAGCCTTACTCGAATTTAATTTATTATTAAGAATTTTTTAAGTTTTCATAACCTGAAATATATTTGGATGAATTTAACCTAGTGTGCTAACTTACTTTTTAGGCAGAAACTGTGATTGAAAATAAATCTTCATGTATTGTGTTCCTGTTTCCCTCGAAGAAGTCATGTTTGTATATCAGCAATACAATTATTTGGCAGTAGAATAATTGGTTACAGTTCAATTAGTGATTCAAATACTATATACTTTAAAAGATGACCAAGAAGAAGAAATGCTATAGAACTTGGATAACAGAAGGAGAATTATCAGAGGGTGATGATTGCGACCCTCACACTGAGTTAGATGCTAACACGACACACATGCCATCAGTTTCATCCGATCAATTTGAATGTTCCAGTGAAGAAGTGTTTAACTTTATAACGTATAATCACCTTGTATTGCTAGAATCCTGTTTAGAGATTGTGATTATTATGCTGTAAATGCTCCGAGGGTTTCTTCTTATTATTTTCTTTCCTGCACAGCCACTATCAACATACCCGTCAAGAGAATCCCAACACATCTCCCGAGCGCAGCGGAGGAGAAAGAGTTTTTCACCTGAGGAACCAGGTATTCTTCAGCCAACTTTGAAACCCATCAACGTTTCAAATTTTAAGCCTATTGATTATCTGAAGCAGTATTTGGATGAAGACCTATTCCAACCATTATTTGATAAAACCAATCAGACACATGTAGCTAGGCATGGACGATCACTTGAAATCACTGTTACAAAAATGATTTTTTTTGGGCATAAGTCTGGTAATGCAATGTTTACAATATCCTATGATCAGTATGTACTGGGATCAATGATGCAAGGTATTATTAGTGTCAACATGTCTCGTAACAAGTCATTTTCCATCCGAACCTCCTTAAAATTAATTTTTTATGATGGCATATATCTGGAAGAAAGGAAACAAGACATGTTGTTGAAAGTGAGGCCTATGCTTAAGAGGATAAGAAGGAGTTGTCTACAGCAAGAAAGAAGTGCTGAATTATCTGTGGATGAAATGATGGGTCCTTTTTCAGGGGTGTTCAGTTTGAAACAGTATGCTCCCAACAAACCTAACCCAGTAGGACTGAAGATTTTCATCCTAGCAAATCCAAATGGAGTTCTGCTTGATTTAATTTTATCAGGGTCATACGACATTCCCTGAATATACAGACAATGGATGTAAGTTCGGAGAATCTGCAGTCCTTCAATTCACAGAGAGTCTAACACCTGGACACATTATACAGTATTTCATGACAGGTATTTTACTAGTGGAACATTGGTGCACAAGCTACTAAAGCGTTGCCTGTATTCAACTGGGACAATAGGAAACACGGGTGCCTAAAGACGCACGACTGAAATCCGACAAAGAAAGAAACAAGGAAGAGGATCTTGTGACATGCTAGTTAGGCATGATGACGGAATAGCTGTAGTCAAGTGGTTTGACAAGAAATGGATAGTTCTGGCGTCTTCTGATCAGGGCACTCGCCCAGTGGACAAGTGCCGAAGGTACTGTAAGGTGAAGAAGAAATATATTGAAGTAGATAGACCAAAAATGGTAGCATCTTACAATAAAAATATGGGAGGTGTTGATCTTTCTGGAAGAGTGCTGTCGTACTGCCCTATGAGGACTCGAATCAAGAAGTGGACCATCAGGACCATCTTCCATCATCCTCATCCGTAACCCTCCACTCATCGCATTCTGTGCAAGTGTCACGTAAAGATGCCTTCAGTCCAATGTTAAAGTTTTCATTACAATCATGTAAATATTTCTCATATGAAAGGGGAGGACCTACGTCACTATGTCACTCTGTTCCTCGTGTTCTTTGAGAGTCTATGCAGTCTATTATTGTGCTGTTATTAAAATGGGCTTTTGTTTTATGACAATGCATGAAGAAAAAAACAGCATAGAAGGTTGATTCGAGAATAGCTCTGATACATATTGAAAGGAATTGAGATTATAAGAGTTTTAAGGACATTGCAAGGTTTAAAGGAGCTCAGTAACCAATTATACGGCGTCAATATACGAAGGCGAGTTTAGTAAAGGAAACTGAGAATTTTAAACTCTGTTTAACACTATTCTAATCTGGTCTGTACAAGTTTCAGGATGGAAGAACAACGAAATTGATTTTTATCATGATGAAGGATTCAAATAAGACGGAGATGTGTGCCTAAGTCAAGACTGGGATCCTGATGGGTCCGAGTTCTGCTGGGGTGGCCACAATAACATGAAAACAGATGTCTATAACTACCACAACCTAAGGATGGGATGAACAACAGAGTCTTCGGATGTTAAGTACCCAAGCATTGTCTTCCCTTATTCTATTTGTAGAAGCTTATAGTAGTGTTATATTTGTCATCATTAGAGCCCGGATTTCCATACAAATGCATGTTTTTAAATAAGCTAGCTACACTTCTCAAACTTTGCAAATATTCGTTTTACGGCTTAACAATTCCAAATAACCGTTCTTTTTCCGTGCATGTTTGCATGTTTTGGCATTTTTCGGAGAAAATTCATGCATAATGCATATTTGGAAGATTTTGGATTTAATAGCGCATATTTGGACGTTTAATATTGCATAATATTACTTTTATTCTGACTTTGACGCATATATATTGTTAACTTGCATCATAGTGCATTTTCTGAATGTTAGTTTGCAGAATTTGGGACAATTTTTCACGTTGTAAGCTACAGTATGTCGATTACTGAGAGACGGAGAGAATGTATTCGTGGCATCCTATGTGACAACCATAGTTAGTAGCCTATATACGGTACAGGTCCTGCAGTATAATGCAATTAACCAAACACTTTCTTATCTGTTGCTTGAGTAAACAATGAGGTAAGTCGTAAGGCCCCACGTCGAAATCTAATTCTTAGGAATAAGGTGTCCCAGTTTTACCGTTGTACATTGCTATAAATTGAACCGTAAATTGTGCATTAATCATTGACGGCTCATTTTTCGTCTGTTAGACGAACAAAAGAAAACCTTGTATCGCACTTCTGTGACGCCGCGTTACTGGGATAGCAGCTTACAAATTCTGGTTTTTCATTGAACCCTCTACCGTTGTTATCCTGGGATGTCCTACCCGGAACTCTCAATCGTCACACGTCTGTGTTATCGCAGCAAGCAATCGTTACCACTTATTGAGGACATTCAAATGTGTCTGCAATCATCGCATGGAGAAGCAGCTGCCGCAGATAGTGATAAGTTGAACAAACTAATTCGTTCAAATACTGATTTTGAATTCGTCAAGCTTATAAAAGACGTATTGTGGTGAAAATGCAAAAGACGTACAATTTGACCTCTCTTTGTCCAAATGTCTTCATTGAATTATGCATCTATCACTTCTTGTGACGTAAAAAGATAATTTTTGCTGAAGTATGTGCTGAATGATAAACGGATCAGCTTAAATCAAGACAATTTGGAGAAATTAGGGTAGTTTTTGTTCATGTTTCAAAAGGAACTGAATTTTGATAGTGCATATTTTCCAGTTTATTGTGCATGTTTTGCCATATGATAGTGCATGAATGCATACATATTTTGAGATTTCATAGTGCATGGAAATCCGGGCTCTAGTCATCATAATGGGTGACTTTTTAAGAATACGGCTTGAGTAACCTAACGTGTCTGTCATTATGTGTCTATGTGAAGTGTTGTGGTAATCATTGGCAAGAGTGAAATTCGGTCTATCGTCAGTATCATGTAGTAAAGGTATAACGGCACGATCATATTTCATTTAATGTCCTGAAATGAAATGTTGTATGGCTTTTTTAGTGCCGGGATATCCCAGGACGGGTTCGGCTTGAAAGGTGCAAGTCTTTCTATTTGACTCCTGTAGGCGACCTGCGCGTCGTGATGAGGATAAAATGATGATGAAGACAACACACACACCCAGCCCCCGTGCCACTGGAATTAACCAATTAAGGTTAAAATCCCCGACCCGGCCGGGAATCGAACCCGGGACCCTCTGAACCGAAGGCCAGTACGCTGACCGTTCAGCCAACGAGTCGGACATTTAATGTCCTGATACTGTCTGAATAATCGTGAGAATCTATTTGCGATGAGATAATATCGAGTGCTGTTTAGATAAGCTCAGTGAGTGATTGTCCGTAATTTATGTCAATGTCGAGATCCTCTTAGAATAACTTGTGCCGCAGAATAATTTAATGAAGTGCGTACATGCTGTAAGTGATATGATGTTTTATATGCGTATAGTTGAGTTTCTTCGATACCTGCGCTTGTATATTTGATAAATAATGATGTAGACATGGTGCACATTTTTGATGAGATATGGTAAATATTAGGGTCGTCGAATACGTTATGATAAAATAGTGTGATTATTATAAGAATGAGGTTTGTTGAAATTGATGCTACGGTAACGTGGTAAATCTTCGAGAAGATCAATGAACCTAGGGTAGTAATGTTATGTGAGATGTTCATCATGTGATTTTAAAGATTTTGAATAGGCAAGCGGAATAATATTTTCAAAGGTATCCCGGAGAGATAAAATGTTAAGCATGTAGAAATCATCAAAATACGAATTTACGGCACAGCATAGAGGTAAAACGGATGTATTTTCAGATGAATTGTTAGGATCTTCGGTAAATGACATATCTAAACAATAAAATAAGTTGTTTTAAAAGGTTAATGTCACCTGATGAAGTGCGTTGGCATTCAAGGTAATTTCTTGCTATAGTTATTTGGCAGTAGTATTATTTTCAGGAAACACTGGAGGAGAGCAGATGCAGTACAGACCTTCCGATATTATCGTTTCATTGAACATGCCAGTAGTTAGATGTTGATTTTCAGACATGGCGAAGCTGAATGTTCCCGATGAGTGTGACAGCACACTGATTGTTCATTTATTGAATTTATTTGTGTCTTTTAGATGATTGACAGATAATTATATTTTTCTCTTGCAACGTTAGGGAGACTAACCGCCAGGATATTCAAGTTGTATATTAGATAGCTAGACATTTAAATGATCAAACAGATAGAACTGGGGAAAGCAGACTATGGGCAAATATTGACTCAGATGAATGAACAAAGTGAATGACTTTACGATTGGCAGATTTTCAGAACTGTTAATCATTTCATTATTTGTGGAAATATTTCAGATATTGTGATGAACTGTTTAAGAGTTTAAAAGTTAACGTCAGATTATTTTTTTTAATGTGTTTGCGGAACCGACAAAGATTGATAAGATGTGTGTTACATGAAATTGTCCGTCATGTTGTCTAATCATATTATTATTATTATTATTATTATTATTATTATTATTATTATTATATTTTTATTCATGATTACTTAATTAAATGGAATATCCTTCCAATATTTTATTGCGATCTTTCATTTTAAAATTATAATTTAAGAGCCTTTAGATAGTTAGGTAGGACGTGGAAATTACTCTGTTTGAGCTGATGTTGAAGAGATTTGACCGGTACTCGCCGAATTGCTATGAGCGCGAGTGGAGTTTCTTGCGAACCGTTGATACTAGCCGAGGTTTAATTGAAGAAAATCATATCATTTCGAACCACCCACATCCACGAACGGTCACAATATGTAGTTTTAATGTAGGTATGTACACGTATACTCTAGAATAATTTTGTCAATAGTGCATTAAACTGGTTAGACGTAAGAGAAGGCCATCTGACCTTAATTTTGCCAAGATCAATCAATCAATCAATCAATCAATCAATCAATCAATCAATCAATCAATCAATCAATCAATCAATCAATCAATCAATCAATCAATCAATCAATCAATCAATCAATCAATCAATCAATCAATCAATCAATCAATCAATCAATCAAATTTTTTTGCTAGTTGCTTTACGTCGCACCGACACAGATAGGTTTTATGGCGACGATGGGACAGGACAGGGTTAGGAGTGGGAAGGAAGCGGCAGTGGCCTTAATTAAGGTACAGCCCCAGCATTTGCCTGGTGTGAAAATGGGAAACCACGGAAAACAATTTTCAGGGCTGCCGACAGTGGGGTTCGAACCTACTATCTCCCAAATACTGGATACTGGCCGCACTTAAGCGACTGCAGCTATCGAGCTCGGTTAATCAATCAATCAATCAATCAATCAATCAATCAATCAATCAATCAATCAATCAATCAATCAATCAATCAATCAATCAATCAATCAATCAATCAATCAATCAATCAATCAATCAATCAATCAATCAATCTTATTCGAGAGTAATTTTAAAGTATATTATTGTGTCACTTCTAGCTTTAGCAATAATAAATAAATAAATAAATAAATAAATAAATAAGTAAATAAATAAATAAGTAAATGAATAAATAAATCTTTCGTGAATGGGATGATTATGAAGCATTTCCCCTAAATTCAGATTGTGGCACTATCGGCTTTTGATTGATAACTAGTGATACGGATAAGTTTTATGAAGTTGAACGAAACTTGTACCATACAAATTAGCGGCTTTCTCTGATCTCTGAGTGTGGAAGGCTATTTTAATGACTCTTTGGCTGTAGGGTCACAGCCGATTAGATCGTATTGGCTGCCTACTGTACCGGAACTCCTCTCGCCTATTCCAGTGACACGGTCAAAAGGGTGGGGAACGACGATAGCAGGGATTAACACTGAACACAGTGCTGGTGATTTGAACTTTCGGGAAAAACTCGTGCTAAATGAATGGAGCTAGGGAAGTGGGGCTAGGGTGAACCGTAAATTAGCAAAATTTAACCTAGATCACTATCTGTAACATTAGAAGAATTGTGGCAAATATGGTATTATCACTTGGGTAATATTTGTGCTCCCGGATGGAATAGACTTCGTAATCGAATCATATGAGTAGTTAAATATAGTGTGAATAGAGTTTGATTTCCTCATTTTCGAACTGCTTATGAGGGTATTTTTTCGATGTGATAAAATGTACTTGATTCACTAAGTAGGCGAATTCGATTCCCTTCTACAGAGATACATGGCCCCAGAATTCACTAAGCCTAACCTAGGACAAAATTAGCACTGGGTAAATTCCTGGGAGAAAAATTGGGAGATTAGATGTGTTTCGGCCTAGCTATGGCTAGACCACCTAGTTACTCGCTACCACTTTAGGACAGATAGCAGCACCCTTCAGCACCCAGCCGGAAGTGGTGTGGATGGAAGGGGATGAGAGACTGTTATGCTTGGGTGTCTCGTGCGAGAGGATGAGAACATGTGACTGACTGTTATCGAGGGCATCTGCCCATCAGTACTCAGTATTATGTATTTATAATGTGTTATATAAGTGTCTTAAATGTAATAAATGTTAGTATTTAATCAAGTGAGTGAGTTACGTTCAAAACAAGATGACTAACCAGTCTATACCACAGAGTTGAATAGATTACGAATATTGGAATTCTTTACTCTCTAAGAGTCGATCTGAATTACCTTTTTACGGTGTTGAATCATTTACACTACCTTTCCGGTGAACTTTGCTTCTGACGCTAGGAAGATGGCTTTCTAGTCCCAAGATATTGAAGTGCTAATCGTTTGCTGAAAAGGTACAGATTTTCTGATGTTCTCTCGCCCTGTGGTGGAATGGATCACTTTATTGTTACTTGGACGTTAATTCCACGTTTTAATTTCTGCCCATTAGTGCTATTCTCATCCTTGAGAGTGGCTTAAAAAGACATGAAATGTATAGTGCCTAATCCAGTGCTGAAAACGTTGATGGGGGAGCCTCATTCTTCCACCCATCGATTAGATAGGACGACATAATATTATGAAATTAATGTCACCTCGAACAATAAAAGTTACAAAATGCACGAAATAATATTTATTTAATTAATAATACATTATAATTATAGACCGTTATGCCTTTAAGCGTTTGTCTGCAAGCCTCTGTGATTTTACCAAACGTCGCCACAATCCTCAATTTGCAAATAGTGCTGTGGCCTCATTTACAGTAGTTCTATACCTCTTTAAATCGTTAGAAACTGAGTCTAACCATCGTCGTCTTGTTCTCCCTCTACTTCTCATACCCTCCATAGCACAGTCCATTATTTTCCTAGGTAACCTATCCTCCTCCATTCGTCTCACATGACCCCACCACCGAAGCCGATTATGCATACGGCTTCATCCATCGAGTTCATTCCTAACTTAGCCTTTATCTCCTCATTTCGAGTACCCTTCTGCCATCGTTCCCACCTGTTTGTACCAGCAATCATTCTCGCTAGTTTCATGTCTGTTACTTCTAACATATGAATAATATAACCTGAGTCCACCCAGCTTTCGCTGCCGTAAAGAAAAGTTGGTCTGAAAACAGACCGATGTAAAGATAGTTTCGTCTGGGAGCTGACTTCCTTCTTACAGAATACTGCTCATCGCAACTGCGAGCTCACTACATTAGCATTACTACACCTTGATTCAATCCCATTTACTATATAACCATCCTGGGAGAACACACAACCTAAATACTTGAAATTATCGACCTGTTCCAGCTTTGTATCACCAATCTGACATTCAATTCTGATGAATTTCTTACCTACTGACATCAATATAGTCTTCGAAAGGCTACTTTTCATACCATACTCATTGCACCTATTTTCAACTTTCAGATATTAGACTGTAAGTTTCAGGAACAATCTGTCATTAAGACTAAGTCGTCAGCATAGGCCAGACTGCTTACTACATTTCCACCTAACTGAATCCTTCCCTGTCATTTTATACCTTTCAGCAGATGATCTATGTAAACTACGAACAGCAAAGGTGAAAGATTACAGCCTTGCCTAACCCCTGTAAGTACCCTGAAACAAGAACTCATTCTACCATCAATTCCTTTTCCAGCCCAATTTTCAACATAAATGCCTTTGACTGATTTTAATAATCTACCCTGAATCCCATAGTCTCTACTATAGCGAACATCTTTTCCGTCAGTACCCTGTCATATGCTTCCTCTAGATCTACGAAACATACACACAACTGTCTATTCCTCTCGTAGTATTATTCAGTTACATGGCGCATACTGAAAATCTGATCCTGACAGCCCCTCTGTGGTCTGAAACTATACTGGTCTTCATCCAACTTCCTCTCAACAACTGATCGCACCCTCCCTTCCAAGATGCCAGTGAATACTTTGCCTATTATACTAATCAATGAGATACCTCGATAGTTGTTGCAATCCTTCCTGTGCCCTAGCTTATAGATAGGTGCAATTACTGCTTTGGTCCAGTCTGAAGGTACCTTACCAACACTCCATGCTAATGTTACTACTCTATGAAGTTACTTCTAACTTGTGAGTAAGATATCTTGAGTCCACCCAGCCTTCGCACCCGTAAAGAAAAGCTAGTCTGAAAGCAGACCGATGTAAAGATAGTTTCGTCCGGGAGCTGACTTCATTCTTACAGAACACTGTTGATTGCAACATTGCAACATTGGCTTTACTACAACTTCAATCTCGCTTACTATATTACCATCCTATTCTATTTCATCATTTCAGGTCTAATTTCATCTATTCCTGCTGCTTTATGACAATGGAGTTTGTTTACCATCCCTTCCACTTACTCAAGCGTAATTTCACAAAAATCATTTTCCTCCTTCCCATAAGCTTGGTTGTTCGCGACAACACCAGGAAGATTTCCTTTTACATTGAGAAGATGTTCAAAATATTCCCAACACCTCTGTTATATCCTGGGATCTATTATGAGTTCACCTGAATTACCCAAAACACTGTTCATTTTATTTTTACCTCACTTCCTTTCTATATTACTGTCCAGAAAGTTTTTCCTGTTGCTTGACCGAGCCTTTACTGGTTATTACCAAAATCTTCCCACGACTTCTTTCTGGATTCAACTACTATTTGTTTCACTCTGTTTCTTTCATCCTCATAAAATTCCCTGTCTGCATCGGCCCTTGTTTGGAGCCATTTCTGATAAGCCTTCTTTTTACGTTTACAAGCTGCTCTCACTTCATCATTCCACCAAGATGTTCGCCTTTTCCCAACTTTATACACAGCTGTTCCTAGGCATTCTCTTGCTGTTTCTACTACAGCATCCCTGTATGCCACCCATTCACTTTCTATATCCTGAACATACTTACTGTCCACTGTTCGAAACTTCTCACTAATCATATCCATGTACTTCTGTCTAATTCCCTCATCCTGGAGATTTTCTACCCTTATTCGTTTGCAGACAGATTTCTCTTTCTCTACCCTAGGTCTACAGATACTTAGTTCACTACAGATAAGATAGTGGTCTGTATCATCGCAAAATCCCCGGAAAACTCGTATATTCCTCACAAATTTCCCGAATTCGAAGTCGGTTAAGATATAGTCTATTATGGATCTGGTACCCGTAGCCTCACATGTGTAGCGGTGAATAGCCTTATGCTTGAAGAATATATTCGTAACTGCTAAACCCATACTACCACACAAGTCCAGCAAACACGTCCCATTCCCATTAGCTTCCATAGCTTCACACATTTACCAATCACCCTTTCGTATCTGTCAGTTCTATTTCCCACTCTCGCATTGAAATCACCCATTAGCACTATCCTATCCTTGCTGTTGACCCTGACTACGATGTCATAAAACTTGTTAACTTCATCCTCATCTGCACCCTCACATGGTGAATACACTGAGACAATTCTCGTCCTAATTCCTCCAACTGCCAAATTTACCCACATCATTCGCTCATTTACGTGCCTAACAGAAACTATGTTGCGTGCAATGGTATTCCTGATAAACAGCCCTACCCCATACTCTGCCCTTCCCTTTCTAACACCCGTCATGTGTCCGGCTCCATGGCTGAATGGTTAGCGTGCTGGCCTTTGGTCACAGGGGCCCCGAGTTCGATTCCCGGCAGGGTCGGGAATTTTAACAATCGTTGGTTAATTTCGCTGGCACAGGGGCTGGGTGTATGTGTCGTCTTCATCATCATTTCATCACAACGCGCAGGTCGCCTATGGGAGTCAACTCAAAAGACCTGCACCTGGCGAGCCGAACATGTCCTCGGACACTCCCGGCACTGAAAGCCATACGCCATTTCATTTCATACCCGCCAAGTACACTTTATAATCTCCTATCTCTTCCTCGTTATCTCCCCTCACCCGAATATCACTTACCCCTTGCACATCCAGATGCATCCTCTTTGCTGACTCAGCCAGTTCTACTTCCTTTCTTCCCTAAGCTCCATTAATGTTGATAGCTCCCCATCGAATTCCATTTCATTCGCCAAGTTGTTTCCACGGAGTCCCACGCCTGTCAAATGAGAGCGGGACTCCATTACTCCCATAGGTCCGAGGCTTGCTTAAAATGTTCCGAGCTCGGTAAATTCATGAAGCAGGATACTAACCTGCTTACACATAGTCCAAGTGAGGATCTCTCCTCTAACGAGTTAGGGAGCACTGGTGGATTGTGTAGTCCTAGCCGCCTTAGCACAAGGAGGGCCATGACTCAGAATATGTCCTAGATGCCCACTCCCATTCCAAGACAACTGGTACCCCGACTCTCAGGACCACTTACTAGGCCACTCAGCCGTTGCCCATAGTTCACGATCTAGGACGTGACCACAGTAACCCACATCATGAATCATTTATTTTATTTATTTATTTATTTATTTATTTATTTATTTATTTATTTATTTATTTATTGGAGATGGTTCTATTCTTTTACAATTTGCTTTACGTCGCACCGGCACAGACAGGTATTATGGCGACGATCGGACAGGAAAAGGCTAGGAGTGGGAAGAAAGCGGCCGTGGCCTAGAGGTACAGCCCCAGCATTTGGCTGGCGTGAAAATGAGAAACCACGGAAAACTATCTTCAGGGCTTCCGAATGTGGGATTTGAATTCACAATCTCCCGAATACTGGATGCCGGCCGCACTTAAGCGACTGCAGCTATCGAGCTCGGTGTTCAAGATGTTAGATAACTTGGTGTGAAAATATCTAAGTGTAGCTGGAAAGAAGAAATTAAACCTAGAATAACGAATGCAAACAGATATTACTCTAGGCTAAATTGGCAGCTGGTGCTAGGGTTATCGGGGAAAAATTAACCTTTGGATGTTAATAATAATAATAATAATAATAATAATAATAATAATAATAATAATAATAATAATAATAATAATAATAATGTTATTTGGCTTTGTGTCCCACTAACGACGTTTACGGTTTTCGGAGACGCCAAGGTACCGGAATTAAGTCCAGCAGGCGTTTATTTACGTACCAGTAAATCTACCGACACGAGTCTGGCGTACTGAGCACCTTCAAATACCACCGGATTGAACCAGGATCGAACCTGCCAACCGTCTGAGCCACTCAGCTCGGCCAGAGCCTTTGGTCTGAGGACACAACTCAACATATTTTTCATGTACTGTAAGTTTCTTTTATTGAAATGAATAGACACTTCCACACTCTAAACAAAATTTTCACTCCGAAAATAAGTACCGGAATTGGAAAATCCTAGGGTACAAAGTGTCCTTAGTCCAATTTGGAACTAATCATAGACCTGTAGAGTTAAGTTCTGATACAAGACCTTTAGAGACTATGCTCCGCAAGTATAACTTCTAGCTTTTGTGAGAAGATGTGTGTCACAACAACACACTTTCCGGCATCCTGCAAGTGGTTTTCTGTGGGTTCTACCTTCTCCGCTTGTCAAATCCTGGCATGATGCCTTACATTGTGACTGCCGACGATTCACTTCTAATACTGTCCGACTAGGTGGCTGAGTAGTCGGAGTCTTGCCCTTCACCTCGGGCCATGCGTTCAATTCTCGGCCGAGTCGAGATATTTTAATCTCAATTCCTCCTTTGCTGCTGGAATGGGTGTTTGTATTGTCCCAAACATTCCCGCGTCTCATATACCACACTAAACGCTGTATTTTACCGTGCTAACACGCAGTTTTCTATACACGGCAGACGCCACCCCTCCTCACAGGAGAGTTTGTCTAACAAAGACTATGCCTGGTTAGCAATAGCCATAAGAAATTATAATGTGTATATTTCTAATCCAGGATCTTATTGTTTACAAGTAACGCATCAGTGCGGACTGAACATTCAAACAGGTTATCACACATTCTAAGTAAAAGTACGACCGTGGTATTCACAATATGTATGAAGTCTAACTGTTTCATGGCAGCATTTCATTAGTCAGCCTTATTTTTTGCCTAACATGACATTGTATTGTAGTCATCGGCTGAGTGACTCAGGCGGTAAAGCGCTGGAATTGTGATCCCGTGTTGACGGATTCAGTCCTGCCTCAGTCTGGTGAAGTATTGAGGTGCTTTCAAAGACAAAATATACGAACACGTAAGAGAACTCATGAGGGACAGAATTCCGGCATCGCAGCGTCTATGAAAATCGTAAACATAATCATTGGAACTAATATCCCAATGTACTGACGAATTAAGAAGATCATACGTTATAATTTTCATAGTGGTCCGTCCGTATTAAAAATAATTAAAATTCAATTGAAGAACAAGTTCTACCTATTCCACCTACTCCACCTAAGGATGCACATGCTGGAGTTCGCATTAAAAAGGATACCTTCCTTGCTTTATAGTGGTTCGCATTGAAAATAAACATGGGTTGGACTTACGTACTTCGATGTATCACAGTCGGATGTTCCTCAGGCAACCGTTAAGTATTTGACACCTTCTAGAACATGAACAGCTTCACATTATATGATAAGCTATCATATAACGCATCACTAGACGGTTTTTCTTTCATATGACAAATTACATCTGTTATCTTCGAGTTTTAATATATAGAAGTTTTGACGACATTATACATAGAATTTTAAAATTATAGCATAAACTGTAAACCAGGAATATGTATTTTCGTTTAAATTTTTAAATATCACCAGATTGTATTGCTTTTGTATATCATTGTGCCACTGTCATACCAATTTATAATATTTACGGCTGAATATGACTTCCAAGAAAAGTTGAAACTAGTACCACGGTGTTTTAACGTAATATAATAAATAAGATAATAACATACATGTGTACTGAATAGGTGAAACTCTTTGTTCGTTTGAATTGGAATTAAGAAGATGACAAAATAGTACCATTCACCCTCAAGTACAATGTCGGACTGTAGGATAAGTTGTATTAGCAGAAAACTCTATTTGTATGATATGCAGTCTACATAAACACTTCGTATTAAGTTTCTTTATGTTTCCTTTCGTCTACCGTACGACAGAGGAAAACACACCGTCATTATACTTCGTAGACCCGCAAGGGCTTTTATGTATTTATTATGACACCCAACCACTCAGCGTTAAAACCGTGTGCGTGGTTATTATGTCTTTACAACCTCTGTTAATTGCCAGCCTCTGCTTTGCAACGTTACTGAAATTTTCTTGTGTGGCACTGCATTCTTTCAAGATGAAGCAAGAGGGGTCTACAGAAGAACAGAAGCTGGGAAAGGACAACTGGGTAGCGCAGTTATCATGTGTAAAACGTTGGATGCTCAAATCCCAACAGTTGGTTGGAATTAAAATGCGATAAAATGTGAAATATGAGAATCAGTAGACTTAGTGACAAATATCGCTGTGAATAATGACGCAGTCCGGCGTATCTTGAGCTGAGTATCAATTGAAATTATATTTTAAAAAGCTGTGACAAACAGAATGTAATTTCGTAATCACTGTCATAAATATTTGATGTCCGGCACGATAAGAAACAAAATACTGATCGTGATGATGATGAGAATAATGATTGATGTTTATAGGGACTTAATGCCTAGATAATCGGCTCTAAACAAATTAAATAGATATTCATGTTAACAAAATAGTTCTCTTTGCCTTCAAAGTCATTTCTAGCTAACATTTCGGCTTTAAAACACCTCAGAAATCTGATTCTGTTATACTTTTCACTTCATTAGTCCAATTATTCTGAATACGTAGTTTCAGTATCCTAACTTTACGTTCATTTCAGCGTCTTATACAGCAAGTGACAGAGAAGAAACCGAGTTGTGATACATCAGTAAAATATGTAGGATGTAGATGGGCTGTAATTTTCCATTTATCAAGACATTTCTGGACCAATAAAATAGTGTTTAGTCATGCATTGCCATACAATAAATACATTTATCCACATGTCGAGATGTGATGTATGTCAGTCATGCTCAGAGCCATACATATAATTTAGACTGAATATATTGTACATTACCTGAAATGTAGGCTCAATCCTGCAATCTGTATTGCGGCATCACACGCCCCCGTATTTTTACATGACAGCAGGCCCCATGGCAATTTGCTCACGCATCTTATACCGGGTGGTCCACCAGCCCCTTGCAATCCAGTTTTTATGCATCCCTTCAAATTTACTACAGTTCTGAAAGACATAGGTCCGTCTCCCTAAACCGGGGTAATATAACGAAATGTACGTTTAGGGGCTAAAGGACAGCAGAATTGTGAGTGCCACCATTAATTCATTACAGGTACCTCGAATGAACCCGTAAAACGAGTACAGATACGCAGAACACGTACTTTAAAACAGGAGGTGGACGCGCAGGCCGAGAGCACGGTACTGTAAAGGCTGGGAAGTGGGCGCCGTAGGTCAAGTGTCGCAGTAGCTCACATGGCAAGTGACGAGCCGGCGGGCGGTCGGGGGAGGGGGCAGGGGGAATATGTGGTAGGGGACAGTGCTCGAGATAGGAGGTTCTAATCCCACTTAAGATTTTTTTAACAGTCTGCCTGGAATGTGGTAAGGTTCCATACTTGATAGTTTCCAAGGACGGATTTGTTTATTTGACCCTGCAATAGTGCATTATGCAACAAGCCTGTAATGACTTGAACCTTCTAACCCTCGAGCTCTGTCAACTATCACACATCCTACCGCATGCTAACCATGTGAGCTACTGCGACACTTCACCTACGGTATCCACTTCCCAGCCTATACTATCATCATCCCCTCATCCTCGTCCAACCCAGCACCATACCCAACGCAACGATACATACGGTCTTTTACAGGGTCAAATAAACAAATCAGTGCTTGCAAGCTATGAAGTATGCAACCTAACCACATCCCAGGCAACTGGCTGTTAACAATTTTTATGTGGGATTCGAACCTCCTACCTGGAGCACTGCCCATTATCACACATCTCCCGGCCCGTTTGCCATGTGAGCTACTGCGACACTTGACCTACCGTGCCCACTTCCCAGCCTATAGAGTACCGTGCTCCCGGTCTGTGCGTCCACCTCCTGTTTTAAAGTAGGTGTTCTGCGTGTCTGTACTCGCTTTACAGGTTCATTCGAGGTACTCATAATGAATTAATAGTGGCGTTCACGGTTCCTGCTGTCTTCTAGCCCGTAAACACAAATCTCCTTATATTATTCCGGTTTAGAAAGAGGGACCGATGTCTTTCAGAAAAGTAGTTAATGTGAAGGGATGCATAAAACTGGATTGCAAGGGGCTGGTGGACCACCCGGTATATTGTTGCTCAGATTTTAAAGAAAACAATCCTACAACGTTAACAACGTTTTAAGAAAGAGAATTTCTTCTTCTTCTTCATCTGTTTACGCTCCAGGGTCGGTTTGTCCTTCGGTCTCAGCAAGGGATCCCACCTCTATCGCCTCAAGGACAGTGTCCTGAAGCTGCAGACTCTGGGTCGGGGATACAACTGGGGAGGATGACCAGTATCTCGCCCATGCTACCTCACCTGCTATGCTGAACAGGGGCCTTGCGGGGGGATGGGAAGATTGGAAGGGATAGACAAGGAAGAGGAAAGGAAGCAGCCGTGGCCTTAAGTTAGGTAGGCTACCATCCCGGCATTTGCCTGGAGGAGAAGTGGAAAACCACGGAAAACCACTTCGAGGATGGCTGAGGTAGGAATAGAACCCACTTCTACTCAGTTGACCTCCCGAGACTGAGTGGACCCCGTTCCACCCCTCGTACCATTTTTCAAATTTCGTGGCAGAGCCGGGAATCGAACACGAGGCTCCGGGGGCGGCAGTGAATCACACTAACCACTACACCACAGAGGCGGACATAAGAAAGACAATTTACTTACCCAAACATCCTATTTAGAATTGTAAATCATTATTAGTAATTTAAAATATTCATCAACCACAAGAACACGCTATGTTAGCAAACTGCCTAATTTCAAGGCTGCGACTTGACATCAGTGCTTGCCCCGTTAGCAAATTGCCGCAGACTATATTTTTAGGCAGTTTCAAATAAGTTGCGTTAACACAAGTCAAGTTTATTGACTAAAATATGAAATATAAACAAATATGATTGATTTAACGAACAGCGTAAGCATGTTACTTCTGTTCAACAATCAGCCAATCTAGTAATTTTCAACTGGATCCTCCTGTTGGGTTGAGCATCTCAAACACGTTGGCACTGTATGTTCTCGGCAGATGGGAATGTTACATGCGCTACAAATAACTTTTGTTCTTCTATTTTTTTTCCTGCCGGGCTGAGTGGCTCAGACGGTTGAGGCGCTGGCCTTCTGACCCCAACTTGGCAGGTTCGATCCTGGCTCAGTCCGGTGGTATTTGAAGGTGCTCAAAACGTCATCCTCGTGTCTGTAGATTTACAGTCACGTAAAATAACTCCTGCGGGACTAAATTCCGGCACCTCGGCGTCTCCGAAAACCGTAAAAGAGTAGTTAGTGTGGGACGTAAAGCAAATAACATTATTATTATCTATTTTTTCTTCTAGGACAGATACCACACATAGCAATTGAACTGGTTGCAGGGGCCTCTCATGTGGTTGTTGCTCTCTTACTATATTAAAAATTTCCATGAGTCTGTCCTTCATTGGTCTTGGGGTAGGAAAGTCTGTTTGAGTTCTTCGTTCTGCATTAACAACAAGAAGTTGACTAGCAAGATTGAACAGGAAGTCCTTTCTTGGAGTTGTAACAGGTCCGCCATTGTTTTGATTGTTTGCTTTCCAAATAACATATGCATTTATTCCTCCAACATTAAGTTCAAAATAAAACATTGTGAGTGACCACTGGTTTGAGATCCTAGCCTCACTGTACTCTCTGTTCATACCATAACACACATCAACTCCACATTGGTATCCATTAAAAAACGTGACTATGGAAGGTTTCTTTCTCGATGTCATCACTGTCATGCAGTCTGGAAAGCAAAAATATCAGCTTGTTAGGCTTTGACTTGTAGGAAACTAAAGTTTTAGTGTGATTAAAGGAAAATATTGAAATCTTTACTGGTCTTCGATTATCTTTATTTTCAGTGACGAGTTCCTCAGGTATTTCCCTTTTGTTTTTCCTAATGGTCCCAAAAAGAGTAAGTAGTTTGTCTGAAAGATCACGAGCGACAGCTATTGAGGTAAATAAATTGTCATAGGTTACGTTTCTTCCAGTATTTTTTATCCCTGAGACTAGTCTGTTCGCCAACGGGTTGAGTTGTATAAATAGAGAGGTCCTGGATGCTAATTTCGTATATACACTTCCAGTTTGGACGTGTAAAATGTTTTGAGTCTGTTACAGCCCATAACTTAATACCAAACTTTTCATGTATCCTTTGGCATATAAACCGTAAAACTGTACCTTCCACGATAGTTTTGATGCATTTCATCAATTGTCACATAAGCAGAGTGGCTGTAGTTTTCCTGGCAATGTGGATAAAAATTCTCGAAAAATTCCCGTAGGTAGTAGAACCTATCTTGTGATCGTCGTTATTGCCTATCTTCACTGCTAATATCATCGTTCAGCCCAGCTTATGTCCAGGAGGTGGAGATTATTAGGGCGTCATCTATTTGGAGAAATGCTGTGCTTTGGCTCGCCACAGATCCCGACGAACACTTGTAGGTCGATTATTCAAGCAGTTGTGTTATTGAGGAAACTCTTTCTTAATTACAGTCTCTTGTTCATCTTTTCTACAAATGTCTTCGCCTTTAAAAATAAAATGAAGTATACTATCGTGAAAAGGAAGACATTAATTCCTCTATTGAAATGTGATGTTATTTCGATAGGAGTTGATTTGTCAGCCAATTTATTTAAGTTCAGACGTACAGTACATAAAATATTCTACATTCAACATGTTCCTCCACACACCTTTTTTCTTCCATTTTCAGTGTAAATATTCCACTACTTTGGATCATTATCATTAAGAAATTATGTTTAATTACACTACTTGAACGGAGCATGGCAGTCGAGTAATATTGTCCTTGGCTCTTCACCACGGCGAAACCTGATCAATGCATGAGGAATATTTTATTTGTGGTTCAGACCTCATGCAAATCTGGAGGTCCCATGCTTATAGTCACGATATCGACATTGAAATTAAACTGCGAATCCGATTTATTTCCCAATTTATCTATCTTATGCATAAGTGATCCTTTCAGGTTTCTTGGGTCTTCGCATCATTTGTCCTTTAACTGCACATGTCTTTGTCATTTAAAATATAATATACAGTACCTTAATGAAAAGTATGGCATTAATTCATCTCTTAAAGTCTGATGTTCATTTGATGGGATTTGATCAATGAGTAACTTGTGCATCTAAGAAGTTACTGAAACTTTCGTGAGATTTTTATGGTTCAGAAACGACCAATATGCAACCCAAATGAGATTAAAAGAAAATCATCAGCTGGCGCATGTAAAGTAGTTTGCGTAATCTTGATCGCTGGCAGAGAGAGTTTGTCGAATATTTTTAAATGTTAATTCAGGCTGCTCCAGCAGGCCCTGAAGGGAGTGAGCGCATTCGTTATTGATTGTAGGAGGCTGTACTCGCACACAGTGGCAGAGTGAAACTTGCTCGCTAGCTTTTATCAAATCTCAAGAAGTTCACACTCCAATCTTTTAGACGCTCTCATACACACACACACACACACCGACAACTGTTAGCTGGACCGAAGAAGTAAACAAAGCGAAAGCCTACAGGGACTAGAAGTAGAAAGTTATTGCCCTCCTTGATCTCACATATCGTTTTGGGATAAATTCTTCTTCAGTTTTATTTATTCCAGACTACATATTGTTTTATGGTTCATCTTTGACTTATGTATTTGTGGCTAGGATTCACTATCTTCAGGCATAGAATTTTTCTGATTCATGCATGTGTTCATATAATGTGGAGGGAGCGAATATGATCATGAAGATAATGAAAACGATCTTTAATATGTGGGCTTATAAAATTAGACTGAGATGTTGGTTCTTGTAATATGAAATCAATGGTGATTAAAAGAAAAGATCACAAGAAAAGTACCTTACATTTCAGAAAGGGGAACACCAGAATCCGGAAGGTCCCCATGTGATCTAGGGTTTTCTATAGCAGCTGTCCACCACATTGGCATGAATTCAATTTAAGATTTGCTGACAAATTTTAGTCTAGGTCCTAGGCTTGAAATGTACCTCAGTAAGCCCTGTAAACATCTACCCCAGAGGTGATTTATGTGACTTTACCACTTCGATATCAGTCGAATATCAGTTTGCTGCGGTACCATGGCTGCCAGTTCTCTAATACTAACCATAATTTATGTGCACGAATAAAGATACCAAGGTATTACACGTTATCAAACAAGCTCCAGACAATGTAAGTTTATGAGGTAGTTGATCTGAACATTTAATGTCAGTTTTACTAAGAACAATAACAAAACCAACAGCAACAACAGCGATGATATAATAAATGAAAATTGACCGGATTATGGTCCTTTAAAAGTAAAATTGAAAATGAAAGTGAAAAGAAGTGCACATGATTCTTGTAAAAGTAGTGTTAGTTCTTTATCGTAATAAATCACCCTACGTTTATTGTACCTGCGAAGGAATCGTAAAGTGTTGGGAAAAGATTTTTGTGCCCTGAACAAAGAAGATCTTAAAAGAACTGCGTACCGTATGCTGAAATGTAATGGATGAAATGAGTACTAGCTCTTAGAGGATGAGAATAAATTATGCCCAGCTCTTAGATCATTCTGGTTGATGGTTCGGAAAAATGAGTGATAAAAGAGATAAATTATAACTTCTCAAATAGACCTGTTCCAACGATAGCATTGTCTTATTCTTGTGACGTCTCCTTATGAACTTAAAAGTAAATGATTTGGTGTCGAAAAGGAAACTCGACGTGATTATGGTTCTTTAAATGTAAAATTGTCGCTGAAAGTGAAAAGAATTGCACATGATTATCTCGTAAAAGTAGTGTCTGTTTTTATTTATTTATCGTAATAAACCACCTTATGTTTATTGCACTAGCTCTGGAAATATAAAGTGTTGGGAAAGTATTCCTGTGTGCTGATCAAAGAAGATAAAACAACTGCGTATTGCATGCTGAAGTGTAATAAATCAGGGTAATACTAGCTATAGAACGATGACAAGAAATCATGCCCAGCTCCTGGATCATTCTGATTGATGGTTTGTAAAGATGTAGCGATAAAAGACATCAATGGTTTCTCAAGAAGACCTGATGACTATGCTTCTCTTGTGACGTCTCCTCATGAACTGAAACGTAATTGATTTGGTGTAGGAAACTATTTGAGTGAACAATAAAGTTTGAAATTTGCCATTAAAATACTGTTAGCAACTCTCATGCCAACTTCTATTCCGATGCATATGTAATTTCCAGAAAAGAAAGAGAAATGAAGCCAAGGGTCGCAGTGAACACATCAAAGGGCCATATTAGTACCTCCGGTCGAGTTTTCCCATCCTTGGTTTACATGAATAGATGTAACACATGTTAGGGTGAAATTGAACCGAATGAAAATGTTGTAAGAAGGCTTACGAGTTCGTAATAATGGAAGAATTGCATACAATCTGATATCTTGGAGCTAGAAAAGAAATGCGGTGGGAAAATAAATGTAAATGGCAAATGGCTTTTATTGCCGGGAGGTGTCCGAGGACTTCAGCTTCCCAGGTGGAGGTCTTTTGATTTGACGCCCGTAGCTGACCTACGCGTCGTGATGAAGATGAACTGATGATGAAAACGACACACACAACCAGTCTGTGTGTCAGACGAATTAATCAATTGTAGTTAAAATTCCCGGCCCTGCCTGGAATCGAACCCGGGACCCCTATGATCAAAGGCCAGTGCGATAACCATTTAGCCATGGAGCTGGGCAATGCGGTGGATATGATATGGTATTCAAAATTTCTTGTACTAAAGTGATATCGGTTGGGAAGACACCTAAAACAATTTAGTGCCAGGAAGGGAATGCAGCACTGGAATAGATGAACCACTTCATGTATCTGGTGGGGACGTAAGTCCGTTTCTTTATGTATGTTCTATATTTCTATATTTTATTTCTAACAAATTACAAAAACAAAAATAACAAGAAAAAAAGTAACACAACAAGCAAATTGCAACCATCACTCTTGATACAGTAGAGAGTTTACTTGTCACATGTTCTTTCGTCCTTTGAAAAATACATTTTACATTATTTCTGTCTTACACTATTCCTCCAGAAAACAGTTATTTCACTCCAGAAAAGAACACTGTTACAGAACACGCCATAAAAATCACCACATTGTGTGAAAAACACTGCACTGTTACCTGGACTCGTTAGTTCCTTGACGTGATTTGTCCCTGTCGGTGGCACACATTTCAATATTTTTTTCCATATTTTAGAAGTCGGATGAATGTGTTCGTCTTTCTAGACCTAATAGAAATATCCCATGACAAGCTAAATTCGCGCAAATCTCAAGTGCTGCGTACCAAAGCTGTTCTGTAAGCTTCATTAAGATTGCTAGTTGCTTTATGTCGCACCGACACAGGCAGGTCTTATGGCGACGATGGGATAGGAAAGGCCTAGGAGTTGGAAGGAAGCAGCCGTGGCCTTGACTAAGGTACAGCCCCAGCATTTGCCTGGTGTGAAAATGGGAAACCACGGAAAACCATCTTCAGAGTTGCCGACAGTGGGGCTCGGGCCCACGATCTCCCGGATGCATTCATTAAGATTAGATGAACCCGTCGTCTAAAGATGACGTTATGTGAACACACGAGTGTATTTGAAAAAATCTATGCCTGGAGATACTGAATCATAGCCACAAATACATAAGACACAGATGAACCATAAAACAATATGTATTCTGGAATAAATAAAACTCAAGAAGAATTTATTCCTTGCTCTGGAATGGCTAGGAGTTAAGCCAGCAACATGTCCGTCCAAGCCGTTAAGTGGTTATGCATACCCTTCAGGCGTTCTAAATGGCAATACAAACGGACTTTTGTCCCCAACAGGTAACTGAGACTTTCAATTCTACCAAGACGGTAGCAGAGTAAATTAAGTCGAACTGAGGTGTAGTGAAACCCTCTGTCAACGGTCGGATTCGAATCCAGGAACTCCCGATTGCAATGTTACATGTTTCGACTGTTAAACGGTTATCTCCAGACCCAAGGAATGTATTTTACTATTAGTTATGAAATAACTCGTCAAATTATTGTCAGCAACTACCTGTAGCGTGTTCAGAAACGGAGTTACTGACTACGAATTATAAACTCTAAAATAACAATAAGAAGACAGCCTGCATTTCGTTTTAATTATGGCCACTAGTACCATGCTGGTATATCAAGTTTGAGCCGAAAGTTAGTTTCCATAGTTCGCGTCAAGTGTTATTTCTCATCATGAAACTCCAGGCACAGAGTTAATAATGGGATTACTTATGTACTTGAGTACACAGTAAAAGGTAAACTGGATTGGCCCGAATTTGCCTTCTTATATTCGTCGTGGAAATTAGAAATACCATTATCTGTATATTAAAAGAGTTTACTAAAAACGGTTTTGGCAAATCCATCCCTCCGTTCTACCGGACCGATTTGCTTCATTTCTGTTTTATTCTCTCCCAAATTACCTGCCGGTGAATCATGAGACACCGATAGGCTTCTAGGTTCATCGAATATTGATTAATCATAAAATCCAATAAATCCAGGCGAAGGATTACTCTAACGTGCAATACAATCCGTACTTAGCAGGTTGCTAAGCAACTAACACTTACGTTATTATTCTGATATTTGTGATTAGTAATGTCATTGCATGCAGCCATGTTTGATTACTACCTGTGAGGCCATAAGATATATACAGTACTTCCTCTGATCATGGAAGGATACTATTCCCTGATAGATACTCTTTGATTCTATGACCTTTTCGAGCTTCTGAATATAATAAAAATGGCAGAAAGTTCCTAATAACTTAGATCCTGTTAAGAGAAAACAGTCTACGTACGTACAGACGGGAAGGTATCAAGTCGACTAGTCTTCTGCATGAAGCGCAGGAGCAAACTCTTGAGAAGTGGGTAGTCTATTTACCCGAACCAGTATTCAGCCACGACCAATTGTATGTTGCACTGTCTCGGGCAAGATCGTTTGAAAATGTTAGGATCCAGATACGGCCGAATTTTCGAAGCACGGAGAAGAGCGTCAGTCGTAATTCTGTTCCAAGAGTGTGAACCTACGTCAGGCAACCTTAAGAAGAAGACTTAACGTGGGTGAAATAGACTTGTAGAATCTCTAAAGCCATTCGGATTGTGGGATGAATGTTTTACCAAGTGGTAAATGGTGACCAAAGACAAAACTAGCTATTGAAACACTGTAGTTACATCTATCACGGTCGGGGAAGAGAATCAAAGGTTTCATAATTATAGGATTCCTGAACTTCTCATAGGGAGACCGCAGATTCATAAAGAGTTTCTGTGATTTACTGCGGTCAGTGTTATTTTTTTATCGGTAAGGGAAGACGATAGTCTGCCGGAGATAAGCTTTGTGTTTCACGGTCAATCACACCTGGTTAGAAAGGAGTTGGGAAGATTCTACAAACTGCGTTAGTTGAGTTCTCGATATAAAGTGATAAGGTTTAGTTGTTAAATGTGTATAGAAAAAATTATGGTAACGTGTGTTGCCTCAAGCCAAGTGTAAAATCTGTGTATGTATAAGTTAAAACTTACGAAAAGAATGTACCCTAGAAGTTATGAAGGGCTAAATTGGAGGTTGCTGGCGCAAGAAAAAGCCGAGATAATGCCATATCGAAACGACTACAATTTACAGGTCTGTCTAATTTAAATATTATGTTTTGTAGTTAGAGATGTAAATGCTTGCCCCTTTAAATTAATTAATTAATTAATAAATAAGAACATCGCGTTGTATAAGTGGCATGTGTAATTAAGTAAATTGCGATGAAGAGGAAGTGTCTTGTCGTTATTATAGTGTGGAGGCGAAATGTCTATCATTTACGTCAGCGTGCGAGACTTTAAAATGTGCTTAAATTGCTTTAAAAATGTAAAAGTGAAGTTAAATATTGCAATGAAAATCACTGAAATAATGCTCGGGCCGGTAAAAGTTACAACAATGAAAACGATAAATAACTGTTATGAGTGTGATGAAGTCAAATATCAAATTATCAAAGAATAATAAATAATAATAATGATAATATTCACATCAGGATAGAATTCGATGATAAATTATACGTTCAGCAGTTGTAAAAGATATTTACGGTTTATATCGAAATCCAGTGAGGTATGATAAGGTTGGCATTTTTGGGAAAATTAAATTTTGTGACACTGTGTATTTGTGATACAGAAAATCACTGTATGCTATTTTGCTCCTGAGGTCAGGAAAAATTTAGAGAAACAAATTGTGAGATCATTATATGGTTCATCATGGGAACACTTGTATTGAAAAAGTTACAAACAAGGATAAAATGGATTATAATGGAAATGAAATATTGTGAGAATAGTTAGAAGACGTTAAAGGCAGAGTGAGCTTGTATTTTATGCGTGATGTAGCATGAGCAGGATGTCGAAGAAAAGGGGTCCTGTATTTCGACGGAGAAGAGTTTTTGTGACATGGTGTATAAGTTCAGGTGTAATATTTTTGGGACAGGTTGTATAAGATGAACGATGTCCTGGGCCAATCCAGAACGGTTGATGAATTTAAAGGTTGTCAAATCCAAGTGAGCGCATTTTAACGCCTATTTTAAGTACAAGTTGATATTTTTCCCATGATTACTATTTTACGTAAGACCGTCGGTAGCGGCAATTGCATCTAAGTGACGGTTCTATTTGATAGCAGCGAGTGCATTTTGTGATAGCCGACGCTACGAAAGAAATACATTGTGACACACGTTCAAGATAATACTTGATTATTGTGAATTGCATATTATTCTGTATCTTTACGAGACGATTTTATTGCAGACTAGAAACATTGCAAGTGTGAAAAATGAATTTTATTAGAATGATAGTTTAGCTTCAGTAGACTGATTGAAAGTTACTCCAGTGGACAGTTTACGGTGAAGTCTGTTTGAAATGTTAACATGGAAGGTCAAGTTGGAGCCTCACGCTTGAGTTGCGCCTTGAACATGGTGATGGTAGTGTTTACTGTTTTCAATGAAATCACGTAATATCAAACGAGAGCTGAGTTTATTTCTATTTATCGAACTTCACTGCATGTGTTTAGATTGTAGTGAGGAATAGATTAAGCTATTCGGACATGTTGTTAAATTTCGATTTCACGATTTATTGTAGGAAATAGACAGTAAGAGTTCCATGTTCGAGTTCATTATTTGTAGGGAATTTCACATCATGTGTTAGAGTTTCAACGAGGATCAGATTTAAATATCCGGACTATGTTCAAGTTTCGATTTCACCTCGCAGTATAAATGATGTGAAGATACCATAACGTTGGCTCAACGATAGATTTAGGATGCCGCGTGCATTATATAACTTAAGGATGAGTAGACAGAGTAACGTTGGTTCAACGACAGGCTTAGGGCGTCATGTTTACATAGTCAAGTCAGAGGTTAGGCATTTTTGCGAATCGACTTCAGCGATGTTAATGTTTGCAGTAGTGGATACGAATGTCTATTCAGGCAATGTTTTGACATAATTCTTATTAGCCTGAAGGTGCTCCCATAATAGCGTTCCATCAGTAGTGGCATGAATGTAAGGGTTGTCCCACGTGGAAAACTTGCTAATGCAGACTAATCATCACCGTTTAGCCGCACGTGTTCAAGTTTGATGAACTTTAGTTTTTTATTGACTTTTGTTTACTTTAATATTCATTGTTCGAGTGTCCGGTATTATGATAATGCCGTGTGTTGACACTTAGTTGATTTATGTATGATTTACACTACGAATGCAGTTGCAGTTTCTATTCGTCAGCTGTTAATATATTTTATTTTCATTTTTCGTTTTTCACGAGTTTATACACTTTGTTTTATATCACACCGATACAGATAGGTGTTTCAGTGCACAATTTTATGTCCAAGAAAAGATATAGTAAAGGTTGGAATTCGTACAAATGAAATCCGGAATGGAGCAGTGTTTCAAACTTTGATCAATTCAAGTGGTTCACGGAACAACATACAAAGGCGAGGACTAATAGATCAGACGAAAGGAGGAGGAAACATTTCTGTGAGGGGAAGAAGAGACAAACCAGTAAATTAGGTGTTTTTCGTGGGCCAATGTAGGGCAACAGCGAAATAAGAAGAGGAAGAAGAAGAATGTTGTTATATTTAATAAATAAAATGTATATTATAATAAATGTTTCTACATTCCTATTGCTTCTTCGTGTCACCAACTACTTTTGCAGTTTTCGCAGAGAAAAATTTGTTCAATTCTTTTGTGTGCCTGAAAACCCACCAAAATGATATAGGATCTTACGTTATATCTCAGAACTGGGCTCAGAGAGCCAGTGCTCAGCAATCTGAGCCACTCTTCCCATGATATGTTCTGATTATAGGCCATATCTCTGGCAAAATGACTTTTTTCTGGATTGATATGTGAAAGATTTATATAGAGTTGAACATTTTTGGCATATTTGAGAATGTATGTATAGGCCTATTACATTATACTGCATATTAGGGCGTGCATTTTATAAAGAGTGATTCTCTTTGCCTTTTAAATCTATGCACTCGTATTTGTGCATTTTTTCCGTTATTTTGGTGTGACACACTTTTCTGAACAAATGTGTTATTCTAATGTTCCCCAATCAAGCAGTGTCGTATTGACTGCCGTAATGGTGATGGTGGGAGAACGGTAGGTGATAAGTTCTATAACACTTGTAAATACAAAGAATTCTCCTGAATTCCTATGGCTACCCGAGCTTCCTAATGGACTCTTAAATTCCGGATGGTGGCGTTTGCATATCTTCTGCCAAATTCATCCTTTCCTCTCCGAGTCTCACAAAGGGACACATACATGTGTTACACTCGGATCCGGTAGAAATTGGGTAGGAATATTCGTGGGAGGCTGTAGTGTGCTAAGGTGAAACCTGCATGTGCCCAGCACACGTTTGAACGCCAACATTGAACAAAAAATTAAAAGTGCTCGGGAGTATCGGATTGTGGCGGAGACGTAGGGAGGAGCGAAGCACTGGACGTGAGCCAGCCGGGCTGCGTCAAGTCGCGCCAGCAGCCAGGCAGCGTATAGTCGGGCTGCTCGGTCGTGTCCAATGAATGACCACCCCCCACCCTTCCGGCCACGCTTCCTTACTGCACCGCAGTTCGCACATACCTCGTATCTTCCCGATTAGAAACGTCAAAGCAGATCAAGAGGTGCACATTTATTTGTCGTCCGATGAGACAAAGTTCTTACAATGACAGGTAAAATCTGACGTTCATATAGTCATTTTTATGAATGGTGACTGTATATTTACTTTAACCTTGTATGGCAATAATTGATTTTTACATCTAGATACAACAAAACGCCCACTACAGAAGTCATTCAATCCGTGGAATATAGTAGTGTGCCTTCAGAATTGTTTGCAGAGTGTGACAAAAATGACCCCCCAATTTCTGAAGATGAAAGGAATTTGGGATTGGAATTATATCGTAAGTAGATCAATATATATATACTTTTAAGAGAAAAACAAGCGTTCACAGGAATTGCGCTCTTATCTCCGTTTTAGAGATCTAATTGCCTTCAGGGTTTTGGATACCAATGTGACAGTCGAACTGGATGGCACATTGGATATGTCAGATGATGACTTGTTTTCGAGGAAGACAATATTAAAACACCGATATTTGAACTCGTCTCCGAAAATGTTCCTCCTAACCCTGCATTCACAACAACGGCTGAATGATGTGTAATCCCAATAACTTGTAAGAGAAAGGTCGTCGAATATTGGCGAAACAAAGGTGGGAGACAGAGGAGCTTCGCATCAGTGAAACACAGGTTTCGTAAATTAAAGTGTCGGGAAGAGCTTTACAGGTGGGAGCAGCAATTGGAAAACGGTGGCATAATGGGAGAAAAAAATAAATTTGTTACAAAGAAGAAAGTTCAAAGAAAGTAGACAATGAAACAAAATTGTTCCCGATATAAATATAAAAAAATGGGATTTAAAGTACGCTCGTCTAGTTAGCTACGACCCGTTTCGAGCGTCTCATTCCTGGATATTGAGTTTTAAAAAGAATTTTAAAATTTTATCAAGAAAGATTTTCAAATTCGTATCTAAAAAATACCAATTTGAACAAGAAGATACTAATTGTAACGCGACACTGTTTACGGCCCAGAGTGCGTGTTTAATACTGATCTGCCTGGTTTTCATGAAGAGTTTCTGGCAGGACCCAGAATGAACGAGAAGGAAAAGTCGTATTAGCGGAAGCACAATCTATGAATTCCCTAACTCATAGCTGCACACTATAGCCAATAATTTCGGCAGATGGACAAGTCTTGCCAAAGTTGCTAGTGGTGTTGAAAGAAAAAATTGCAAATTTGGTCCTAATACAGAAAAAACCTATTTCCACACCAAATGTGTACACCTTGCCTTCAAAGTCTGGAAAACTGACCAAAGAACGTGTACAGAAATGGTTACGGGATGTTTATTATGAGCTAGCACCAGAGTACAGTGTTTTAGTTCTCGATTCGTGGACCTGACCGAAAGAAAATATTTTAATTGCTAAAATTGGGAGTAAGAACATCATTAATGTTCAAACAATTCCGAAAGGAGGCAATGGACTTATCCAGCCGTTATATGTTTTGGGCTTCCGAATTTGGAAGCAATTTATTCTTTTGTTGTACGATTTAATTTTGTTGAACTCGTTAGACATCAACGTACATTTAAGGAACAACCTTTTGAAAGTGCAGTCTTTGACGCACAACCAGATCTTCTCTCCGCGTTTTCGTAGCATGAGGCAGTTCAGTTGGTACAAATGTGGCTATGTTAAAAAGAAACCTTCACAATTTGTTAATCCAGTTGTTAGTCCAGTTTCAAAGAAGAGCCTTAGATAATTAATGTAATACTTGTGAAAGCCAAAGTACTGTAACATGTGCATGATGCACACAGTATCTGTGCCTTGCCCACTTTTTTGTAAACAATCACTATTACACTGATTTCAAAGAGTAACAAGAACTTGGACAGGAATTTTTCAAATCTTATTGGCATCGTTGTTCAATATCGTCCCTTGTACACTTGTTTCATGTGCTGTTTCCATACGTACGTTTTGCACATCTGATCGGGAAGTTAAGGGGAACGCGCTAACTATACGCTGCCTGGCTGCTGACGGGGCTTGACGCAGCCCGGTTGGCTCTCGTCCGCTGCTTCGCTCCTCCCTACGTCTCCGCCACACCCTGATACTCCCGCGGCACCTTTAATTTTACGACTATTTGTTTGTTCAATTTTGGCATTTAAACTTGCACTGGACACATGCAGTTTTTACCTTAGCATTCTACTGCCTCCCACGAATATTCCTACCAAATTTCAACCGGATCCGAGTGGAACACATGTATGTGTTCCCTTGTTAGTTCTAAAATAGCCTAACATATAGAAATTCAGGGTTTGTTTTTATAAAGACGAACATTTAGTAAATCCCGTGTAGAGATGAACGTAGTATGCTGAAATTAAATAGGCCAAATAGCAGTATACTCGATGATTATGTTAGGTAACAGATGGAGCAGTTTTAGTGCGCCAAATTTGTGAAAAAGCACCGAAACACGAAAGAAAAGTTTTTAACACAATGTATTTCTACAGCCAAGCAAAAATTGGTACGTTATGTTCTTATGCAGGTATATATATATATTGATAATTTTTAAAATTGCCTTCTTGATAACCTGAAGCCTATTTTACATATTTTATCTGTCTCTTTGCCTACCTATTTTGACAGCATAGTGCACTTAAACATTGGGCTCCAGATGTGATACATGATATGTTACGATGATCAAAGTGTACTGAAAGAATCAAGGGAAGAGGGGAAATTCCGTTTTCCGAGTCGCTGAATACTGAGGGCTTCAGATATATAATATTGCTTGGCCTCGACTGCCGAACTGTAAATCATTTGAGCTGAATGTATTTTTGGGGACTAGAGAGTCATATTCTCCAGTCTGGTTTTCACCTTGCCAGTCAAAAACATTAGGAGAATGTCGCGAGTTAACCGAAATTACAGGGAGTATAATTTAAGACTTCGCTCTTCTGCTCACGGGCCGCGGGAATCTCTAAGCGAGAGCCATATGGCGTGTGTCAAACTTGGCGTGCGCCATACAGCTTGTGTCAAGCTTGGCGTGATAAGAAGCCTTGACAGCTGACGCAGAAGTTTGCTAGTCTCGTTTAGACATTTCAGGTGTGTTGTGAGGTTATTATCGCGATCTTCAGTACACTACAGCGCAGAGACATGTATTTTCAGTGAGGCTCTACATGTAGGATTCCAGCAAGTTATAGCAGATATTGCAGATTCAGGTCAAATGGACTGTATAGCTATTGAGCTATACACCAACACTGGCATTTAAATAACTGCAGGATGAAATTGCAGCAATTCTGCTTCTCCGAAAACCATAAGAAATTCGGTAATGGGTAGATATTTCCAAGGGAAGAAGAAACCAGTTAAAAGGTGTCCTCCAAAAATTTCGCAGACATTTCCCCATTTCTACTGTACCATCAAAAAGTTACGCGCAACAACTCGTTCACAAGTGGAGTAGTACTGGTTCTGTAAGTAATATGAAAAATAGCAGCGAAGTAGAACAGGTCTCACATAGGAGAGAAGTGAAGATCTTCAGGCAAGACTGCAAGTCGGTCCACATAAATCGCTTCGGAGAGTATCTCAGGAAAATGTATTTACATTCGTCAGCACGTAAATGCAAGAAAAAGTATTACATATACTATCTTACCGGACTGATTCAGTGATTAGTTCATGTTCATTTACTACTTTATTAATTCATTTTTATTTATTTAGTTATTAGTCCTCGGCATGTACAGGCGAGTTCAGTTTCGTTTAGTTTCTATTTATGTAATCATGCCGCTTCTTTGAGACGATTACGCCCGCTCGCCACTGCTGGCACTGCTTCTATGCGCTCCTATGCCTCGATACTCCACTACGAAGTCTTATATTACCCGCGTAATGTAATTTATAATCTCCAACGGGCTGAGTGGCTCATATGGTAGAGTACATGTCACCAGAGTTCTAGTTTGTGGATTCGATCATGAATCAGTTTCTTTGCCTGCCTTACCTCTTGTCGGTAGAACTACTGGCACGCAAAAGAACTCCTGAGGAACGAAATTAGGGCACCATGACGACTACAAAAACCATAAGACTGGATAATGGGAAGTAAAATAATTATCATTTGATTATTATTAACAGAAAACAACACATCTATTCAGTGTAGTTGTAATTTCCAACTATCAACTCAAATCTATTCCACTAATAAAATTATTTAACTACACAAAGTTGATGTACATGTCATTTTTAAATGTTTAGCCAGTTATTGGATAGAAAATGGAAGGTGGTATTTACTTGCAGCTTGGACCGTCCGTACCCCCAGCGTCAATTTAAATGTGCTGACGTCAGGTAGTTAGATCGTATCGTTGTCTGTGTAATCAATACCGAACACAGCTCTCTCGCAATAACTACCATTAATCTCCAACCTTGATGCCTGTTCAAATATTTAGTAGCTTCAGCAGAAAGAACGGCGAGTGACGCAAATGAGTGAGAAATACTCTGGTGGTTGTGATGGGCACTGGGGTAGAGAGGAACAGGGATCAAGAGGTCGCTTTGTGTTTCTTTATAACTGTAGAGTGGAGGAGGTAGTGATCCTTGTTAGCACTTCAATGACAGCTTGCTTCAGATACGTTCAGTTGAGTAAGTTGGGTTGCCTAAAGCAACAGGTGCTTCGGAGAACGAAAATGTCGTTCCAACTCCTATTGTCTCGGCAAACCCCTCTGCTATACCTGCGCAGCGGTAGGGTGTACTCATACGATTTTGTTATTATTTTACGTCACATCCAAACGCACCGCCACGCGATAGGGTAGGGGAGGACTAGGACGCAACTGTGGCCTTAATTAAAGTAGAACCCCAGCATTCGCCTGGTGTGCAAGTGCGAAACCACGGAAAACCATCTTCAGGGCTGCCAACAGCTGGGTCTGAACTCACTATCTCCCGAATGCATGCTCACAGGTACGTGACTCAAACCACGTAGCTAACGCGCTCGGTGTACTTTTTCTAAAAGTGAACGGCGCAGGTTCATAGTTTTTCTACTACTCAACAGATGGGTGTTAAAGCTGTGCGCTCGAAGGGAGCGATATTTGTTCATTAATAAACATTTCCGCTGCATGTTCTTTACTGAATTAAACAGGGTCATTACAGTAACGATGAGTTCGTGGATATGCTCTTAGTGTATGGATAAGGTAGAAGAAATGGATTTCTTTTTATAGGGATAGATGCGCATTATAATTTACACACCTTGCTGAAATCAGAAATGCGTACGGTATTTTAAACGTGTATAAATGAAACGGTACTATACAGTAACAAAATTTCACTGTTTATTTACGTTTTTAATCACCCGTTACTCGAAGCATTCTCCTTTAAAGTATATAGTCCCTCTGTACATATAAAACGCGATGTTCCTCTGTACCCAGGGAGTTTGGACCAAAAATCTACCACCACTTTAGGCAACCCAACCTACTGAGCTGTGTGTATCTGAAGCACACTGTACTTATATTGAGTTAACGAAATTATTCTGGAACAGTGATGACAACGCAGTGTTCCTTGAAACGATCTAATGCACTTTATGAGTTTAGAACGAGTTCAGTCTGAAACGATGATCAGATATTGATACTTGGAACGGTTCAGTGTTCAGAAGTCAGAACGATGTAGATCTGAAACAGTGATGGGCTAAGTAGCGAATTTGGGTTATAATTTAAGCAAGGCTCCTTTAGAATTTGGTTGAGTTATAACTTAAGCAGACAACTTAACCAAATTCTAAAAGAGAAAATCTCACTTAAAGAAGATACATCAATTAAAACTGCACAGAACTAATTAAAGAACTAAATAAACCAAGAATAACAGAGAGCACACGTATGACACCTTTAACATGACACAGAGATGTGTCTCCAATTACAGGTGGCTTAGTCACTATACATTAATTATTAAAAACAAATATCAGAAAGAACTTAATATCTAAAAATAAAAATATACAACATTTTTAAGAAGTAAACCAGTGAACGGAATTTACAGCAAATTACTACTTTTTCAGTTAGAGGCGGACTTATGAGCTAAAATTCTTAATATCTAAAAATTAATAAAATAAAAGTAGAAATACAGAAACCAAAAATAAACTAAGAATTAGAATCTACAAGAGATATAACTCTAGTCTTAAACTGACAGCAGTTAAAGCAGCTAACATCGCTAACACGTACACCAATATACCAATAGATGAATCCATTAAAATTATATAAAACCTTCTTAAAGAAAACACTTCACTACTAGAAACAAAATAGATTATTAGCCTTCTTAGAACGTAGAACAACGTGAAATCAAAATTGCTTTACATTCAACAACATAATCTATTGTCAAATGAAGGGTTATTCATGGGCTCACCATTGTCAGGTATACTACGTAACATTTCAAAGTAACTTTGAAAACTTCTTCTTAACCGGACAGCATTCAAAAGGAATCTTACACTGGAGCAAATACGCTGATGACGTAACATGCATATATGATAGGGATATCACTAATTCACACCACTTATTAATGACAATAAATTCTTTGCACAAGTCCATCAAGTTCACAATGGAACCAGAAACTAACAATAAAATAAATTATTTAGACATTGCAATCAGTACGAATGATGATAACCTGTCATAGAAAGTACGACTCACACGTCACGCACTATTGACAACCACCCAAACACACACAAAATAGCAGGACTGAATACAATGATACGTGGAGCTATTTCCACACTAAGGAGCAAAACAGATTTCAATGAAGTGATACAAATCATTAAACAAATCGCGAAAGAAAATAACGACCCTCCGGGAACAATAGATAAACTATTAAATAAACATAAGAAAATGCACGGGGAAACCACTACACGTGACAGGAAAAAAATACATGGTTCTCAACTACGTTAACAAGAACACATAGGAAGTAGATAATATTTTCAATAAACAAGGTGTAAAAGCAGCCTTTAGAACGAACAACACACAGCGGAGACACATGAGCACGTGCAACCTAAACAAAAATGACAATTTCTCCCAGTCAGGAGTCTATGAACTCAAGTGCCAAGAACCTAACTGCTATGCCGCATACATAGGACAAACAAAACATGATTTCCGCACAAGATACAAAGAACACGAAAACGCGATAAGATATAGTCAGAGTTCAGCCTTCGGAGAGCCCATATACGGCAATTCGCACCATTTCACAGATATCAACACAAATCTGAAAATTTTACACTTCGAAAATAAAAGTTAATTTTTGAATATTAAGGAAGCAATCGAAATTTACATCGCTTAAAAAGCTAACGAAACTTACCTAAATGACCATACACATTGAAGATTTCCCCCTCTTCATTCTACTTACATAACATCTGGTCGACACTTACTCTTTAAATTAGCGCTTACCGGCCTTTAGAATATGGTTTATCATAAAAATAGCATCTATTAGATACTCTTCATTTCAATTCCACACTTTATTTAACCCAAAATAATTGACTTGCATGTATCTATAATACATAAAATACATTTTAACATGATGAACGTTAATAACCTTCTCTCACCCTCCAGTAGATGAAAGAAAGTTCCACAACATTCACATCGCTCCTCCGTTACTTCCCCATCCACTATCCACGCGACAGTATGCTGATTATAATATGGAGAAGGAACTAACCTGCTCCCCCCATCCAATAGGAAGGATCCATAATGTTCTACTCGCCCCTGCCCTGCTTACCCTCCCCTCTCCTTGACCGCAGTCGTGAAATAGTGTTTGGAGACAACGAACTAAGCTTCGGCAATCCAGATAAGTGCAAGTTGTTTTCATTATGTTAATACGGTAACAGTTGAGTTAATGTAAAATCATCGTTATTTGATAATACCTGTTCATTTTATCACCTAATCCTCTATCATTGACAAGTTCACGCAATGTAAACAATACTGTACATATATACGCATGATTTGATAGTATTTGAGGATTTTCTTTTAGAACGAAACACGTCATTCTTTGTGTAATAGTGTGTGTTTTTTAAAGGTATGTTTATAGTGTTATCTATATATTAAAAACAATTATGAAAACTAAAGTCAGTCAGTCCAGCCATTCTATCCGGTCGATTTCCTTCATTTTTATTTTTATTTAAAGGTATTCATGCACAAATTTGTCATCAGGTACTATAAATCACTTAACTTCCAACCTCCTCAAATTATTTCATTTTTTCAATTTTTTGTATCTTTGAAGCAATGATATCTTTGGTTCTAATTGAGGTACGGAGTTCCTTTTGGCCTAAGAACACTCAACGGATCAGGTTCTTTCATTTCAGCTCTTAACTATTCAAATTGGTTGATTCTGAGCAAAGTTATGAGTGCACATTAAATTTGACGTCTCATTTCTTCAACATTTTTTCTCATTGAACCAATCATTTCTTTCGTTCTAATTGAGGTACGCAGTTCGTTTTGGTCTAAAAACGCTCAGTGGATCAAGCGCGTTCTTTTGAGGTAATAACTACTTACAATGGTAGATTATGAGAATAGTTATGAGTACATTTGTCTCCTTGAGGAAGGAACGTTTAATTCAATTTTTTGTGTAATGTATTTTCAAGTGCTTTCTTGACACAATATTACATTCTATTACCGCAGCAGATCATGTGATTTATTTCATTAAGTCGGAACTTTGCAAATACATCCGTGAGGATAGTAACGAACAACACCATACATTGTACATTGCGGGCGGAGCCAGCGGGAAACTGCTAGTATAATTTATATTGAAATTTTATGTGTTTGACAGAGGAGAGTTTTATGATTCATTTGACTAAGTCGACAATGGAAAGTAAGGCTTCCTTCTTAACAAAATAATGTATATAACAATTTAGATCACAAATTACAAACAATTGAGGCGGTTAGTGAAAATATATAATTTAAGACGCAATGTGTTCTAGTAGAATGTGTCACATGTACATATCCAGTTGGTGCTACCGTATTCGGACTTCCAACACAGCCTTGCACGAAGATGGTATATTATGTGTATGGTAGCGTGGGGAACTTGAGGGAAATTTAGGCGATGTATTGGGTTTAAATGCAAAAGGTAGGCATCATCTATCGCATTCTTATTAACAGTTGTGTGTTAAAATGTTAATTTCTTTCACTTGAGGAAATGAATACAGTAGTTGTGATGTCACAATGTGAAGATGAATCGGGACATCTAATGTAGAGGTCATGCTTAAGATGCATGCTTTATTGAAAAGGAACGGCCAATTTTTATGCTTTCAAAGCCGATACTGAAAGCAGATAATGCGATTCAAGAAGCAGAGTTTAAAAAAAGAGTGACCCGAAGACTCCTATCAATATCTCTCACTCTCTTATTTAATAAGAGTCCCTCATTTTTAAGGAAGTAAAGTGGAAAAATATATACCGGAACTTTTGTCTCCGCTTTTGCATTAATTTCCTTAAGTCAGGAAATCAGGGGGCACAGGGGCAAGGGCTGACGTCAAAATATGAGACAACGTATAAGGAACCAGACACTACTGACAACCGAGCTCGATAGCTGCAGTCGCTTAAGTGCGGCCAGTATCCAGTATTCGGGAGATAGTAGGTTCGAACCACACTCTCGGCAGCCCTGAAAATGGTTTTCCGTGGTTTCCCATCTTCACACCAAGCAAATTCTGGGGTTGTACCTTAATTAAGGCCACGGCCGCTTCCTTCCCACTCATAGCCCTGTCCCATCGTCGCCATAAGACCTATCTGTGTCGGTGCGACGTAAAGCAAATAGCAAAAAAAAAAAAAAAAAAAACGCCACTACTGACAATGGATATGACTACAGTAAGATCTATTCAGACAGGAGTGATTGATTGTACGAAGCTCTTATTTTAAGTATTTCACTTTTGAACTTGTATCACCGATTTTCTTATTGAAATGAAATGAAATGAAATGAAACGACTTATGGCTTGTAGTGCCGCGAGTGTCCGAGGACAAATTCGGCTCGCCAGGTGCAGAACTTTTGATTTGACCCCGGTAGGTGACCTGCGTGTCGTGATGAAGATGAAATGATGATGAAGACGACACGTACACCCATCCCCCGTGCCTGCGGAATTAACCAATTATGGTTAAAGTTCCCGACCGTGACGGGAATCGAACCCCGAGACCCCTATGACCAAATGCCAGCACGGTAACAATTTATCCATTAATAAAATTACAGTCCGACTCCGTGGTGTAGTGGTTAGTGTGATTAGCTGCCACCCCCGGAGGCCCGGGTTCGATTCCCGGCTCTGCCACGAAATTTGAAAAGTGATACGAGGGCTGGAACTGGGTCCACTCAGCCTCGGGAGGTCAAATGAGAAGACGTGGGTTCGATTCCCACCTCAGCCATCCTGGAAGTGGTTTTCCGTTGTTTCCCACTTCTCCTCTAGGCAAATGCCGCGATGGTCCATCCCTTCCGATCTTCCCATCCCCAGCAAGGCCCCTGTTCAGCATAGCAGGTGAGGCCGCCTGGGCGAGGTACTGGTTATCCTCCCTAGTTGTTTCTCCCGACCTAAAGTCTGAAGCTCCAGGACAGTGCCCTTGAGGCGGTAGAGGTGGGATCCCTCGCTGAGTCCGAGGGAAAAACCGACCCTGGAGGGTGAACTGATTAAGAAAGAAGAAAGAATAAAATTACAGTTTAGATTATGTAATTAATTAGACAGTTATTGTTAGGATGTAATGAAAATAACGGAACAAAGTGTTGTTGGACTATAAGAATAAAAGTGTACAAAATGAAATTTAATACATTTGTTTTGCATACGTGAATCCCAATTTTAATTCGTTCTTATGTAGTTTTATAGCCTCTTCCCAACATTCCTCTACATATGACTAAAACATTTTCTTCCTGAACACCTGAATTGTTATCTACTCAGCTCCTTGTGATCCGAAATTAGGAGAGGTTGTTTTGTTTTATAACCTACAGGAGTTAAATAAGTTGTACGGAGATTCGATCAGTACATCCCTCATGGCGTGCAGTGAGTCTCAGGGGCAGACTGCTAGTTTAGTAGTTGCAAGTTATCCTTACTTTCATACAGAACGGTAAGCATGTTCATGATGGCTCTTACAGAATGCAACACTGTCTGAAAATAACAACTATATTCCTAAGTACCTGAAGTTTGATAAACTTTATAAACCTCACTTCAACTATCCCGACAGGATTAAATAGGAATTCATCTGTAGCTACCCATAACTCAGAATATTATTCTAAATAAGGATACATATATAGCGAGGAAAAGAGCTATCTCCGTAAAGGCTATGAAGGCTCTCGGAGTTGTGTAAAATTGGGAGACCAAAGAAAACCATCTTCGGGGCTGTCGATAGTGGGATTAGAACCCCCATTCTCCCGAATGCAAGCTGACAGCTAGGTAACTTAAGCCGTGTAGCTACTCGGTCATTTTTTGTACGTATCTTCGGTATTAAGTGAGTTCACTCTACGCCCAGCCACCTGTCCCCTGAGAAATTAACCTGGTACTTATTTTTTGGGTAGTTTGAGTGAACCTCAGGGACATTTTCTGCTCCGGAACTGGAAATCTTGTTTCTAAATATGTTTGACTTTTTGAAATGAAATCGAGCCTACGTCCTTCCATGCGAACCGATCACGCCTTTGCCGCCTAGGCTAGCCAGCAACCCTGCCCTCTGTATCGCAGGTGGTGTATGATAGGCCAACCCTCATGGATTAATGTACATTTTTGCTAAGGTAATTAATAATATATCCTCATACTATCAAATGTACCCGTGCTTCGCTACGGTACTCTACATTGTATACGGATATCGAAGTAAATTACTGTACATGAAGTGAATAAGATTTTTTAAATTGCATGTCTCTTGGCGTTATTTCGAGAAACAGCATTGTGAAGTGCACAGACGTTGTTTTCAATGTAAAGTGCGACTTGCGGAATTGCAGGTACACTTGTCTAATGCAATTTACAAAGAAGTTGGTAATTTTCATTTAACGGCAGGCCCCATTGCCTAGTGCGCGGCCACATGCGATCTGGGTGGGGGGGTTCGTTACAATGGCAGACCCCATTTCCTACTTTCAGATAGATTACAGTTGAGGAAATGTTATTATATTTTCAAGGACTTTCCCTACTGCCAGTCAAAATTGAGTTGTGTTCTTATCATTATAATGGCAGACGCATTTTCTAATGCCAGTCAGCTTACTGCCAGTCACACCGAGTTGGTGAGTTTCCATTATAATAGCAGGCCACTATGCCTAACGTCAGTCACATTTTAGATGGGTAAATTTGTTTATAATGGGAGGCACCCTTGCCTGATGACAAACAGAATCGGGTAAAAGAGTTTTGAAAATTATTTCACGCTCCCTTGTCTTCTGCTAGTCGAATCGAGGAGGGAATTATTCATTACAATGGTGCACAGGAGTTGGAGGACGACCTCATTCTTACTGCCAGTCAAAGTCGATGTGGGGAGGACAGATTACAATAGTAAACCCCTCCTTCTGACAGTCACTATCGATTTGCAAAGTATTTGAGAACAATGGCAGACTAACCCTTTCTAGATCGCTACAAATCGACTACAATGAATAGGCCTAAATATAGATCATCGTACGGAAGTATATGGATATTTACCTTCATTACAGGATAATTGCTGCTAAACGGTACATCATATCGAAAAACGGATTGTACGATAAGACGCCTCTGGCCACATTTAGTGATCTAAATGGCTGGTATTATGATATGTTCAAGTATCTAATCTATTTAAAGGTAAAATGATTTTAGAAAAGTTGAATAGGGTGAAAATGGTGTAAGCTTTACACATATTGAATTACTTTTCAGATGCTTATGTGACAGCTTAAAACATCGAATTTGGCAAACATATGGCTACTGGGTAGTAGAAACTTGGAATTTTTCCGTCGGTTAGAAGCTAAAAGTTATAACTTCGCCAAATTTCAATTTTCTACCTCGCCTGGCAGGTTGTGCCGCCATCTTAATTTGGGGGGCGGAGGATAAAAATTAGTAAATTCCTGAAATTTTTTAAGCCCACGAAACATATAGGTTGTTGTTTAGGATAAATTATACGACTGCGTTCTTATGCTGAGCCCAAAATTTGAAGCCCCCAGCGTGCCTTTCAGCGAATTTTGAGAATTTTCGAATTTTCTAGAGATTCTGGGGTCATCAGCTTCTCCGGTACCAAGTTTCAAATTTCTGAGATTTGTGGAAGTGCCTCATTAATTCACGTCTATTTTCATCTATATAAATAAAATTGTAGGGGGTCCGCTGTCTGTAATTTCTTTTGTTTTGCCAATTTTTCAGATATTTATCCGTTTTAGGTCAACTCAAGACCGAATCGGTGGTTTTTACGTTTCGTGTCTGTTTGTTTGTCTGTTTGTCTGTTTGTCTGTTTGTCTGTCTGTTTGTTTGTCTGTTCCACCATCACGTCGAAACGGCTGGATAGATCTCAACCAAACTTCATATTTAGAGTATACTCATCCCGGGGAAGGTTTCGATATGCATATAATTTTAAAATCTTTGAATACACGGGGGGTTTATAAGAAAACCAGAATGGTTTTCCCACCATCACGTCGAAACGGCTGGATAGATCTCAACCAAACTTCATATTTAGAGTATACTCATCCCGAGTAAGGTTTTGATATGCATATCATTTTAAAATCTTTGAATACACGGGGGTTTATAGGAAAACCAGAATGGTTTTTCCACCATCACGTCGAAACGGCTGGATAGATCTCAACCAAACTTCATATTTAGAGTATACTCATCCCGGGGAAGGTTTTGATATGCATATCATTTTAAAATCTTTGAACAGACGGGGTGTTTATAGGAAAATCAGAATGGTTCTTCGACAATCACGTCGAAACGGCTGAATAGATCTCAACCAAACTTCATATTTAGAGTATACTCATACCGGGGAAGGTTTCAATATGCATATCATTTTAAAATCCTTGAATAGACGGGGGGTTTATAGGAAAGCCAGAATGGTTTTCCCCCATTTTCTCTTATACTATTGATTTTCTGTAAACTTCGTTTACCGTACGTGAAACGTCTCTTTATTATAAACAACTTTCGTTATGTTCACAATTTACCTTACTCTTCACATGACGGAGAAATTTACAATTTTCCGCTGGTATCATGCTCTGCATTGAGTGACCGACAGACCGACAACGAACCTACAGGTTACCATGGCAACGTCTCTGACTGCATGCCGGCAGGGAAGTAACGTATTGCCATTTTCCTCATCATGCTTTTAAATTCGTGGTTGTTCCTTGGGTAGAAGGCAAGAGAGGCGTCAATCGGCCTATCTGCGGGATATTGGCGGAATATCGTTGGATATTATAACCGCCCTCGAATAGATTATGTAATAACACCATTAGTCATCTTCTTATTATTTGTTTATCTAGGAATCACTGGACCTAAATTTCTCCTCTGTTACCGCTTTATTATATCCACACCGAGCACGATAGCTGCAGTCGCTTAAGTGCGGCCAGTATCCAGTATTCGGGAGATAGTAGGTTCGAACCACACTGTCGGCAGTTCTGAAAATGGTTTTCCGTGGTTTCCCATTTTCACACAAGGCAAATGCTGGGGCTGTACCTTAATTAAGGCCACGGCCGCTTCCTTCCCACTCCTAGCCCTTTTCGGTCCCATCGTCGCCGTAAGACATATCTGTGTCCATGCGACGTAAAACAACTAGCAAAAAAAAAAAATTATATCCATAACTCACACTAGCATAATTTATTGAGGGGCATTTGATTTTCCAATACATTAATTTGGCATTTACATATTTGTCGTTATCCGACTGTCCTCAGTTATAATCCATTTTCTATTACTTTCAACTTTCTTAACTGTATTATTTTCTTCCTTAATTACGCCGTATGTACGCGAGTGCTACAAACTACTGGATGTATTTCCACCAAGACTCATATTTAGAGTACACCTGTCCTTGATAGGTTTTAGGGCAAATATTGTTTCTAAATCCCTGAACTGAGTGGGGGTTTATACGAAACCGAAACAGTGATTTTGCACTTCCACAAAATATACACAACCAACGTTAATTTAAATCTACCTGCCTTGGTAGAAATTAATTTCTAAACCTTTTTTCTCATGTGCATCATTTCGATACGAGGACTAATAAGGGAGACATCATTAACGGACCGTTTTTCTGTACAAGTCCCATCGGACTTAACTCACGAGCGGGTGCGTGTAAAGCGTATTCCTTACAACTTGAAAACTACTGAAGACATTCGAACCAAAATTTATATTTAGCATCCACCTGTCCAAAGGTAGGTTTTAAACGTAAATAATATTTCATGTTCCGGAATGGACTGGCGGTTTATAGGGAACCGATATGGTGATTTTACTCTTCCACAATGTATACAGAACAAGACCAACCTGACTGGAAATCGACCAAACGTGATGGAATTCTACCTCTAAAACTTTTTCATGTGCATTTTTTCGTAAGGAGGAGTAATAAGGGAGATATCATGAATGGTCAGTTTTGCAGGTTAAGTCCAGCGGACATAGCCCAAAAGGTGTTTTACATGGAGCAGATTCCTTATCTATATAAATCAAATCGTAACGACTGTGTGCCTCTACACTGACTATTTTGGCGAAATTTTCGTACAGCTTTCCGTTTAAGGGGTTATAATGACCATCTCCATAATTTTTGGTTTTGTTTCCTGAAAGTCCTAATTTTTACCCGCCTCGCCCAAAATCCAGATTGCGGCATAATCTGCCAGAAGAAAAAGAAGATAATTGAAATTTGACAAAATTATACGTTTTAGCCTGTAACGAACGGAAAACATCCTAGATCATTAAACTCTTCACTTTTTATCCGCGAAGAATATAGAAATATGCAGGCAATTTAAATGATGGTGCAGACCTTCGGAAATTCCTATCACATAACGGATTGCACAATATTCGTTCAATTTGGAATGATCTACAACCTTGGTCTTGTGACTTTTTGCCGTATCTGTATCCCTTTTACGTTTGATTTTTCTCTATTAATCGATGTTAAGTCAATTTGGAATTTTCACATGCATAATTCATACTTTCAGTTACTTATATGAAATACAGAATCATCAAACTCTTCACGAAAATTGGCCCACCCAGTAGCCATATGTGAGCCAAATGCTATGTATGTAGCTGTCACATAATTATCCGAAAAGTAATGTAATGTGAGATAATCTTACAAAAACTTTACCCTGTTCCACGTTTCTAACTCAATCTTACCCAAGAATAGATGACATATCATAGGACCAGGCATTTAGGCCACTAAATCCGGCGTGTCTTATAGTATAATCCTTTGTCGATATGACGTACGTTTAGTAGCAGTTAATCTGTAAATGAAGGTCTTCAATATTTTTAACACACATATACTTTCGTTTGTCGATCTATATATATTCACTGATGTCGATTTGTAGCGATCGAGAAAGGGTGGGTCTGCTATTGTAATCAGTACTCCCAACACCGACTTTGACTGGCAGTAGGAAAGGGTTCCTTCTCCGACTCCTGTGTAACTGTCATTAGTAAGGAAGGCCTACAATTGTAATGAATAGTTCACTTCTCGATTTGACTTGCACAAGGCAAGTGAGCATGCAGTTTTCTTTAAAACTCCCCTACCCGATTGTGTTTGGCAGTAGGCAAGGTAGCCCGCCATTATAAAGAAATGTCCTCATCTAAAATGTGACCGGCATTAGGCATAGTGGCCTGCTATTTTGATGGAAACTCACCAACTTGGTGTGACTGGCAGTAAGCTGGCTGGCAGTAGGAAAATGGGCCTGGCATTATAATGATAACTGCACAACTCAATTTCGAGTGATAGTAGGGTAATTGCCTGCCATTATAATAAAAACTGTAATCTGTCTGGAAGTAGGAAAGGGGGCTGCCATTTTAACGAAAACTCCCCAAATCGATTCTGTCCGCATAGTAGGCAATGGGGCCTGCAATTATAATGTAAACTTCCCAACTCGATTGTGAATGGCAGTAGGCAAGTGAGCCTGCCGTTATATCACAAATCCATAACAAACACTTTACATTGGAAACAACGTACGGGGACCTCCCCATGCTCTTTCTCGGATAACGCTAAGAGACATGCAATTTTAAAACTATCTTATTTACTGCATGCACACTATTTACTTCGATATTCGAATACAATGTAGAATACCGTAGCGAAGCACGGGTACATTCGCTAGTTTTTAAATATTTATATATACATCGCTCCAGAGCGACTTGCTTTTATATATAAAATAGATGAAGCCTATGTGTTCCAATGCAGAATGTTATGTTCAGCTATACTGTATTACTTATGTTCTTATAGGCCTACGTAAGCCGTACTGATTAATATTGATGATTTTATTGGTATTACGTCCACGCCAACTACTTTTACGGTTTGAGCACATTCAAATACCACCGAACTGAGCAAGGATCGAACTTTCCAACAGGCTCACTGATTGGAGTTTCATTTATTGATCAATGATTTTTAACTTTATTAATAGTTGAACCTTTTCCTCAACACTTTCATCGCTGTCGAAAAGAAAAACGACGAGTTTCTCAGTGGCTAATAAGATCTTCATGCCCGTATACTTCCGCTGTTTTGTTTCTGAGTTCCAAATGGAATCCCCCGACTGGTCTCCCTCGGGTACTTTTAGGATTTTCGTTCTCTTCTACGGTTCTAGGAGGATATCAAATTGTCTGATACAAAATTTCCTGTTTCTGAGATGCAGGGATACGCTTTATTAATTTATGGCTATTCTTATTTTTATACCTACCATTACACATCGTTACACTTCTACACCCATTTACTAATATAGACTTATTTATTTATTTATTTATTTATTTATTTATTTATTTATTTATTTATTTATTTATTTATTTATTTATTTATTTATTTATTTATTTATGTTGGGTTCAATGCCTACTTGAGGGAGACCCTTCAATAGCCTTTATATAGGGGAATGAATTCACTGCAAGTACTTTTCACTGAAACTGTGAGTTACATAGCATATACTGCTTATCAAATGTAACAGGAGACTGCTAGTTAGATACATGTTGCTATGAATACAAATCTATGTACGGATGAGTGAATACTTTGTGGCCGTTTTGATTCGCCAGTGAGAGCCAGGCGAACGTTAAGTATGCTTCAATGTTTTCTATAATTAATGATATATGTCAAGCGTGTCAGAAAATGAGAATATCTCCATGTTTATGTTCTGTTATCGCAGGTTGAAATCCATATATTTAAAAATTTGTTCAAACAGGTATGGATATATCGCCGCCACTCTACTGGAAGAAGTAGGTAACTCGAAATTTGCGTTTTCAGTTATCTATATGATATTCAAACTTCAACGGGCGAATAATGCCTGAATTCGATTAATTCTAAATGTTCCGCTCCATTCCCACATCAGGCCATTCCTGAATCAGCTGTCCTGGTTAAGATTATGTGATAGACGTAAGTACCATGCTGTTTCTCTTCTGCATAAAAATACTGTGAACAGGTAAACCAGATTACCTCAGAATAGATTTCAACTACCTCTCTCCTTTAGGTAGAGCACCCTCAAGGTCATCAATACGATCCCTGCTGTCCATCCCCACTCACCACAGTAACGCGTATAGTAACTCATTTGTACCGGGGACCATACGTTCCTGGAATTCTCTCCCGGTTGAAATTGAAGACATAAGCAACCTAAAGCTATTCAGAAGAATGTGCTGGAAATCTTACATACATTGAGATTAATTTACTCTAAGAAGCACCCTCAAATGTTAGGTTAGTAACTTAAATGAATGAAATGTAAATGTAAGGTTAGTAACATTATAGTTTAAATTTTTCGAGATATAGTTTTAATAATATAAAATACTATAAATTCACTTTAAAGTGTTAAAAAATTGAGCCTTTAAATTTCAGTTCAATTACATTTCACGTTAACTTTACGTTATATTAAACTTAATTTCAAGTAGTTATAATGCTCAATATTTTATGTTTATGCAGGTGCATAATTATATGGTTTGGCATAATAGTAGGCTTCACAGGAGTCATTCGGAGACGAACATTTTAGGCAAATGTTCCATAGAAAACGAAATTTTTGTAGGCTTTAGTTGAATGTCCAGCTAAGATCCTACTCAGGAATCAAATACATGTACAAACTCAATGTCTCTGTTCTACATAAAACCAGCAATCCGTTACTAATTACTTCGACTTGTGCTCTAATCTACTTCATGGAAAGAGGGATGTGGAGGAAGAAGAAGACGATTAAGCTCGCAGTTCTACGTCATGGATGGACAAAGGAAGAAGACGAAGTCCTCTGTTGAATTTCGTTAGTTCATTAGTGTGCCTTGTATTTGTGATTGTGTATGTCGTGTTCATTATTTCCAATACAGTGTTTCTTTCGCAGATATCTCCTATTTTAAACTTGCTTAGTTGATTAAAAGTTCGCACTGGTGATCATGGCAGAAGCAAAGAAGATTTTAAAATGCTGTTGATTAGATACTTAATACTCGAAGTCTTCAAAACATAAGCTTCTCTTTTCAAATCCGTAGTGATAATCGAAAAGTAAATACAGCAATTACCCATTGTGTACCGAAACAACAGACTCTATTAGGGAGTGAATGGTTAATCATAAAGTAGGAGTTTCTCATTTTATAATATCTGTATGTTATTCAAAGGCGAATGCAGCATAGAATAACGTTAAGGTAAATCTCTTTGTAAGGATTGTTCATTTACATAAACTTGCAGAAAGTGATTGAGACAATTCATTTCTGTCTTCTTTTCTTTTCTTACACTGTGTTTTACGTCACGCCGACACAGATAAGTCTTATAGCAACGATGGGATAGGAAAGGTCTGGGAGTGGGAAGGAAGCGGCAGTAGCCTTAATTAAGGTGCAGCCCCAGCATTTGCCTGGTGCGAAAATGAGAAACCGCGGAAATCTATCTTCACGGCTGTGGACAGTGGGGTTCGAACCCACTATCTCCTGAATGCAAGCTGGCAGCTACGTGACCCAAATCCCGAAACCACTGTGTAGCCTCCGCAGAGGTCTGGTGGAGGTCTTTCGAGTTGAAGCACTTTACGCAACCTGCGCATTTGTGAGCATGCTGCTCTAGCTAAGATGATTTCTAATGTTGAAGATGGTACAAAACTCATCCCCGAGCCAGAAGAATTAATTAATGAATATTAAATCCCCACCCCGGTTGGGAATCAAACCCGGGACTCGTTGGACCAAAGGCCAACATGCTAAACATCTAGCTATGGAGCCGAAAATTCGCCTCCTAAAAAATTAAACACCTAAAACTGTTCTTGTCTATAACTCAGATCTTGCAAACACACGGTGATGAAAGCCTATTTTAGTTCACATTCGTGAGAAGGCTGAACTAAATATTCAGTATTCCTCTCACCAACTAGCCATTTGCTTTTCAGTCCTGCTGACCCCGCTCTTTATCGAGAAATCTCTCTCTCTCTCTGTCGGTACTGACCTCGTCCACAGTTTGCCATTGTCAATAGCACTATTCACTGAGAGCGCTAAGTAAGCATTCGCCCGCCTTTCGCTCGTATATCGCAGTCCAGTCCTGCTTTTTATGGTCGCTCGGAACGGCTTGCCAGGAACATCAGCACCTTAGCACTATCGAAGTTTCAGTTACACATAAAAATATTGAGCAAAGTAATCTCCAACTCTACGAACAAAGAGTGGACTTTGGAGAGTAGTCGAAGTTTGAGTGAATAAAAAGAAAAGTATTGTTACGTGCCAGCCCCGTGGTAGCTCCTTTCGGTACATCCAGAAAGGGACTGGTGACTCAAACGACCTGGGATCTCCCAGCCGGCCTGTGGGCTGGGGCCGGCCTTTCCGTGTATTGTTCTCGGCGGCCGGCTTACCTGTGAGTTCCTTGGGGATTCAACGTGAATGCTCTTGCCTCTAGTGACATCGTGACATTTCTGGATCAAAACACGCGAGCTATAAAAAGGGAGGCTAGTCGCGGTCATTCAGTCAATGTTGGACTCGGAGTCAGTGTTGGATTCCGTGTGAGAGTCGGTGGGTTGGGGTTCGGTGGCTGGGCTGAAGCGACAGAGGTGTTGGCTGTCGCTAGTGTCCCACCGAGGTCTGAACCAGGAGCTGTTGTTGTGGTGTCGGAGAGACCAGTGAGTGTGTAACTGGAGTCTGTACTGTGTGTTCGTGTTATTCTGTGAACTGAAAATCGCCGTGAGCCAGGCAGGAAACGCGCTATTTTGAGTGCGAGGATAAATGGACCTGTGTTAATGTTCGCTGTTGTGGGTATCGTTTTGCTCTTGAATACTGTGCTCTGTACATCTGTGGAGCCGAACAAACGAACAGTCATTGTGTGTTGTATAGCCAGTTGCACTGTGTTCAAATCCAGCTGTCTACGCACAGCGGCTGTAGGAGGTGTCTGAACTTTGGGAAAGTGAAAGTAATGATTAGTGTCCCAGGTAAAGGAATGGGCTGGTCCCTTGCTGCGCCATAAGATAAGAGAGGTTTGTAAATAGACTGGTAATTATTGTGGCCATTCATAACTGGTTAGAATTGCTTGTGTTTAAATGTGTGTGCATTTATTAGGTCATCCTGAACTAAATTAGAGTAATGAAACATTTGCACATCTACTGAGGAAGATCACATAATCATATTAGCAAAGTCCTTTCATATTAAATGCACGATATTTATTCTTCTTTCAGTTATGAACATTCGTCTTCAACCTACTTTTCTATGCCCTGGTGAGGTCGCGCCTGCAAACTGTGACGCACATGTGGACTGGGCCCTGCTTTACTGCCAGATGCCGTTCCTCACGCCGTCCTTATGTGGATTCATGTATTCACTATTGCGTGTTTCTTTGATTATTGGTAATGTAACGCGTTATGTGTGCTTTTGAAGTAAATAGTATCAATGCCTTAGTCAGAGGACTTAATCACACACGATTCAAATCTCGGACTTGACCAGGAATCGATCCTGGGACTCTCTGAATTCAAGTACTCGATGCTGACCATTCAGCGCAGGAACCGGACCTCAAATACGAACAATACTAACATCAATATAATGTTCGGCTACCTATGTCCCGCGGAATTAATCTAGGGGTGTATTTTTCTTCTAAGTAAACCTCCGCACTCTCCAGAAGTGGAATACGTCGACCTCCTGACGGCAAATCAAAACTTCTTTACGGGTGAACATTTAACACCGTGCCTAGGCCAGGCAAGAAAAACCCAACTAACCGAGGACTCAGACACAGTTCTGCTAGACAACAAACATCACGATAGTAGGAGTATACTTCCGTCCTCAATTTACGGTCGAATAAGTGATTCAGTGTATCGTTAAGAACCTTGAACACATAGACTCCGCAATATCAACCACTATTGTAGGCGATTTCAATTGTCGCTGAGAAAAACTAGACTGCAAGAGCAAAACTTTCCTTCAATGGATGAAAGAAGAGGACCTCAAGGTTGTGAACAAAGAAAGATCATCCCACTTACAAGGCACACAATGGCATCAGTACCATCGACCTGATATTTTAACGTGGAGACAAGATACAAGGCGTGAGCAAAAAGTTTCGGCTTGAAGGCTTTGCTACAGCGGACATGCAACGTAGCGCGACTACGATGTGGGTGTATAAGCACAGACATGTAGGCAAAGGGATTAATGTGTCAGTCGTGTCGTGCCGAGGTGCGTGCGTTAAATGCGGCCACGTGAACTATGGCGACGTTATTACCAAATGCGTACAAACAGGACCAACGTGCTGTTATTCTGTTCATGGCTGCCGAAGGGCAAACACAGATGGGCATCCATCGGAGAATGAAGGCTGAGTATGGGGCAGCATGTCTGTCCAAAACCACGATTGTGGAATAGTGCACCAATTTCCGTGCGGGTTGCACGCGCCGGTCGATCTGGGAGGCCAGCCTCATCCATTACGGGCAACAAAGAGCGGGCAGTGAATAAGGCGATTAGGGCGGACGCTTGAGCACCCGCTCAGTAGTCATGATCTCTTCCCATGTGACTGTCACGCCTTCGGTCCCCTCAAAAAGTTCTTCAAGGGTCCACGCTTCCTGTCGGACGAGGATGTGCAGCAGGCGGCTACGGACTTCTCCACGCAGCAGGTACGGTGTTTTATCACACGGGGATCTTCAACCTGGTGCATCTGTGGGATGAGTGCCTCAATGCTCAGGCGATTTTGCCTGATTGACATCCCGATTTAGGAATGTATGGCCATCGAACGGACACTTTTTGATGGCCCCTTATAACTGTTAAAACTCAGTCAATCCTCGGATCAAACTCGTGGGCTAACATCAGAAAACACCTCCCAGTAAAAGCGGCATTCCAAGTACAGAAGAACATGGACCAGGAACCAAACGTCGTAAAAGATGGACTCCGAGAATGCTAGACGTTCAGCCAATCGCTAAACATAGATTGAAGAATTATATGGAAGCAGGGCAGATTGACACGTCACTACAAATCCTTCAACAATCCCTCCCAGCTAACATAACTGCTCCAAAAACCGAAAGGAAAAGCAAACCACGATTTGACTCCGAGTGTTACACAGCGAGGAACAAGGTACCGTACTACAATTACTACATGCAACCAACAACCTGTCAGACCAAGAAAAAGATATATTCAGGGGAGATTGAGAAAGCAAAGCCATCTTCGTACAGGCCACGAAAGCCCTTGGGAGCGTCAAAGGTAATGGCTTCCACTATCCCTAACCTCAGCACTTGGTGAGGTAGAATGGTAAGCTCTACGCCCGGCTGCCTTTGTCCCCAGGAATCAACCTGGTACTCATTTTTGGTGTAGGCCGAGTGAACCTCAGGATCATGTGCACCTCAGGAAGTGGAAATCAGTTTTTTTTATTTTTTGACTTTTTGACGGGAAATTGAGCCCACGTTGTTTCGGGTGAACCGAGCACGCTTTCACCGCCTCGGCTAGGCAGCTTCTTCAGAAGAGATTTAGTATGTCAAGTAGCTCCAAACGAAGAGAAAGGAGTGCTCAAATAGGATGAAGAGAAGCTGAAAACAAGCCATATAGAATTCTCGATGCCGAAAGGTCCACAGTTGCACCTCACACTCAAATGGAAATTTAGCAAGCTCATTTTTAAGAGCTACTGCAGAGGACGATGCTGACGAAACATAACATAACAAGGATCCACTCAGGAAATGAAGCTTTCTCCTGAATAACTGAAGCAGAAGTGTGGTCTTTAGAAGAAAGAAGCAAAACCCACAAGGCCGCTGGACCGGACAACATCACCAATGGACTAAGAAAAGGAATCCCACCCATAACAGTTAGCATAGGAGCAGCTCTGTACAACATGTACCTGGAACTTCAGACCATTTCCGATGATTGAAGACGGCTGACATTAAAGATGCTGTATAAAGGAAAATGGCCTGAAAATTTACCGGACACTATCAGGATGATTGCTCTAGAATACGCTGCCTTGAAGACGGTGTCCAATGTAATTCGAAACACAATAACTTACTTGAATGATTAATGGAGGCAATGCCAATAGAACATTGTTTTACACCAGAGAGGTCACGGGTTCCAATAGTGCGCCGTGTCATCGAATATATTTCAGCCTTAATAAGTAAACCAAAAGGTCATTTGTACGCGTCATTCATAGACTACAAGAAGACCTTTAATGGGGTAAATGGAAACATTCTCATTTAGAAACATGAAGTATCCTAGGTCCAGAAGATCAATTCCTTAAACTCGTAATCAACACCATAGAAAAGAATGTAGTCAATATCAGCGACGGCCTACTAGGATAAGCAGATATCACTCAAAAGAACGGGTTATTACAAGGTTACGCCCTAAGCTCTAGTTACGCTTGGTTTAATACAACAGGTGAAAAGCGAAGACGTGAAGATGTTCCTGTATGTTGATGACATGATCATATTGTTGTTATCGACCGGGCGCTAGGTACGGGTATGGTGAGTGATCCCACTGTAAGATTCGAGTATAATGATCAGCAGCCTCGATTAGTGTCTGAGAAAGGAAAGCCCATGAGGATCTCGGAAAGAAGTATGAAATTAAAAAAATGGGAAGTCATTGACGTTATGATTGGCGCTCTTCTCAATTCTCAATCCTAAGATTGGTTGGCAGCAATTCGTCTTCTCCACTCTTCTCTGTAATCCGCTAATCTCTTCATGTCCACATATGAGCCTGTTCCTACGTCATCTCTGATCTGTCTTGAATATTGCAGTCTAGGTCTTCCTCTTCCTCTTTTACCTTGAATCATTCCTTCCATGACATTAACTATGAAACCATTGTGCCTATAGAGATAGCCAATTAAATGGTCTTTTCTCTTACTTATTGTTGCTAAAAAGGATCCTTTTTCACCTATTCGTCGAAGAACTTCTTCATTGGTGAGTTTTGCTGTCCATGAGATCTTTTCAATCCTCCTCCAGCACCACATCTCAAATGCTTCAAGACGTTTCTCATCACCTGCACCAATAGTCCACGTTTCTGAGCCATACAAGGCCACACTCCAGACATAGCACTTAATAAATCTCTTCTTGGTCTCCACATTTAAATTCCTTGATGTAAATAGTATCCTTTTCTTGTAAAACGCAACCTTTGCTTGGGAAATTCTGCTCTTTATGTCGACTGAACTTTTGCTATCTGGAGTGATTTTACTCCCTAAGTAGGTAGAGACATTTATTTTCCTTAGTGGTCACTAATTCTGATGTCGACTGCAATTTGCTGGCGGTACATACCATAATTTCGGTCTTTTTCATATTAATTTTCATGTTATACTTATCTCTCACTATCTTATTCATTCTTATTAATGCACTTTTTAGCTTCTCTTCGTTCTCCTCTATGACAGCTACGTCATCAGGAAATCTTATCATTTTGATTTCTACTCCATTTAGATTTATCCATTCCATATCCTCTTTACATTCCTCAATGCCTTTTTCAATATACAGGTTGAACAGCAGTGGTGAAAAATTACATCCCTGCCTTACTCCTTTCTTTATATAAGCCCCCATACTTCACCATTTATGTTTATGATACCTCTTTGGTTGTTATAGAATTCATATACTATTCGTCTACCTCTAAAATCTTGACCAACACTAGTCACAATCTTCATTAATATATTCCAGTTCACATTATCAAAAAGCTTTTTCTAAATCCACGAATGCAATACCCAAAGGTTTTCTTACGTCTAGCATTTTGTCTATAACCTGTCGTAACGTTAGAATAGCTTCTCGTGTGCCTCTATTTCGTCTAAATCCAAACTGATCTTCCAAACTGATCGTTCGTCGATTCAATTAGGAAATAGAAAAATTACTGTTCGCACTAGAAAATTTCCATTAAATATATCTTACACTGATCGGCATCGATAATAATAATTCTATTTTGTATGTGTGAGATAAAATCCGAATATTATGTGGGAGGGCCAAATAATGATGTACAAAAACACAAATTAGACGTTACTATGTACATATTTTCATATACTGTTGCTATAGGAAAGGTATGGTGAAGATCATTGTATTTCTGAACTTGATTCGGGAAGTGAGTATCGTGGTAAATTTGTAAATTTGCCAAAGTTCATCTCAGCGTCTCCGAAAACTGTGGATCGACACTAATATTGGTCTTTTTCGATAATCTAGAATCATTGTTTTAACGTTTCCATGGTTTCGGCGGATCACTTTTTCAGACGATTCCTATAGCCGGGGTGCTGAGGTGCCAATATCTCAAAAACGGTTGGTTTTAGGGCCTTAAAATGTGGTTTTCGTGTCGCATAGGGACGTACTGAAGTTTGTTCCTCGTGTCGTGAGGCTTCAAATGAGCTTTGCCTCGTCCTTGTATGACAGATTCGACATTTCGCCTACATTAGCTAACTGTAATGTGCCAAAGCGCCTAAATCTTGGGAATGGTGAGGACTTAACATGTCAAACCACTTCCATAACCCTCTTAGGATTAATAAGAACAAACTATGAAATTTTCAGCGAAATAGGTGCAGTAATGTTTGAGTCTATAGAATACGATCAAACAAACAAACGTTCATTTTTATATATAACATTAATGTAACAATAAATTATTATTGTTATTATTATTATTATTATTATTATTATTATTATTATTATTATCTTTTTTCTTTCTTTCTTAATCTGTTTACCCTCCAGGGACTTTTTTTCTCAGACTCGGCAAGGGATCCCACCTCTACCGCATCAAGGGCAGTGTCCTGGAGTGGGAGCCTTTGGGTCGTGGGCTAAAACTGGGGAGGAGGACCAGTACCTCGCCCAGGCGGCCTCACCTGCTATGCTAAACAGGTGCCGTGTGGAGGGATGGGAAGATTGGAATGCATAGACAAGGAAGAGGGAAGGAAGCGGCCGTGGCTTTAAGTTAGGTACCATCCCGGCATTTCCATGGAGGTGATGTGGGAAACCACGGAAAACCACTTCGAGAATGGCTGAGGTGGGAATCGTACCCAACTCTACTCAGTTGACCTCCCGAGGCTGAGTGGAGCCCGTTCCAGCCCTCGTACTACTTTTCAAATTTTGTGGCGGAGCCGGGAATCGAACCCGGGCCTGCGAGGTTGGCAACTAATCACTATACTAGACTTAACTAAAGTTGGCGTCTGGCAGGTAAGGTTAGGGAGGAGCACTGCACGTGCCATTTCACGATGTTGCCACATTCCAGCATTCCTTTCTACATGCTCTTACCCCTCGCTTCCGGCTCACTTGTTCCCTTCTTCATTCTGACCGCTGTGATCTGTTGTAAACTACCTGGCCAGGCGGTGTCGTCCCATTTGCGATCACTCTTATACAAACAATCAGGTTCGTATCAATGACAGTGACAGGTTTGGCAACTCCCAGCAAGACGACCTGCCCTGAAGTTTTATCTCCATGGCAACCGCAGTCGCCCCCCCCCCCTCGTTTCCATGGCAACCACACAGCCACTCCCTTTATCCCGCCTCGGCAGGCAGTAAACGGACCTCCCTCTAAGAAATGTCAGACGCCAACTCTTATTATTAGCAGTATAGAGCTCTGCATTTGGAAGAAAACAACCGCTTGAGCATTGCCCAGTTCGTGCCGCTGCTCGACGGCTGGGAAAAGCCCACGCTGCGATAAGGCTGTTGCTGTCTATGTGCCCGGCCGTCCTTCACCTCTCGGTGATCAGTAGAACTGTCGAGCGCTCGAGCGTAATCATAATCTCGGTTGGTGACAGTAAAACCGCCGCGTGCTCAACAGTGCGGATTTGCATTAGAAATAGTGTGTAAAATCAGTTGGTGACTGGGCTTTGAGCAGTGCAGACAGCGTTATGGATCAACCAAGTATAGATCGTAAACGCTGCATTCAAGAAGCGAAGAGAAGTATTCTGGAGAGAATTACGAGCGTAAGTAGAAGAGAGATATGTCGGAAGAGAAGGCGAAGAGTGAAGCTTGGAAATCATTTGCACTTGTAGATCCTGTCACGCAAGCTTCTTCTTGTTTCGTGGAGTGTGCCACATGTGATACTGTACTTTCTTACCAGTCAAGCACAACAGGTATGATTCGGCACTGCAAAAGTAATTGCGGATCAGAATTCCACCGAACACGTGCAGTACCTAGCAGCATAAAGAAAATAGTTGTTGTTAAGTTGGTCGATTTTGTATCCATCTCTTAGCACAGGCCAGAGTAAAGTGTAGCTTCCACCAAGTCCCAGTCTCATCCATGGTTGTGACAATATGGAAGTTGCTGGGGTATGGGTGGTGCTGAGTAATGACATTCAGAGCACGAATAGTGCATCTGAGGGTTATGAAAGGTGTTGCTCATAGGGTCAGTCGTGCTGCAATAGCACTTTCTGACCCAGTTAGGAAAGCAATGGCAAACTACCTCACTCCTCGTCTTGCCTAGTACGCCTCATTTTGGTGCTGCCATTGGTTTTTGCGGTTTCCTTATAACCGCATAACCTTTGGCGGTGCTATTTGAGGATCCAACCAGCCTCTGGGCTGATGACCTAACAGACGGACAGACAAGTTGGTCGATATGAGTGGAATAGATTTGCTACCGTTAAATACTTGTAGTAAGATTGGCTTCAAGAATTATTCACAGGAGCTCATCAATGTTGGCGACACTTACGGCAAAGTCAATATAGAAGATGTTCTTCCGCACCCTACCACTGTATCACGGCATGTTAAAGAAAAGGCAGACAAAATGCGGGCGACAATGGTGCCCAAGCAAATATGTGCCCTAAATGACAAAATGTGCGCTTTAGACGCTGATCTGTGGTCTAACAACTACAAGAAGAGAAATTTTTTGACTGTGACATCGCATTATGTCAACGATGAGTGGCAGCTAGAAACGCTTGTTTTGTTAACAACTGAGTTTCCGGACATATCTAAGACAGGAGAAAACATTCGGCTCGATATCGAAGAACGTTTTTGCTTGAGTTAGCAATTAACAAGAATGATGTTACAAAATGTTACTTTGTCACCGACCAAGGAGCTAATATGAAGAAGGCACTTGAATCTTACGACCGTTTGCCTTGCTTTGATCACTGCCTGATGACTGCGCTTCGTCACACATTTCAAGAGATATGTTTAGAAGACATAGCTCCTGAAATCCCGTCGTGTCGCTATCAGCAAGAGCTATAGTAGGCTATCTGAAGAGATCGGGTCACTCGGGCGTCTGCAGCACTCCGTGAAGCAAGAAGCTGTAACGTGGTGGAACTGTATACTGTTAATGCTCAATTCCATCATAAGTCAAATCGGCGATATTCGAGATCTACTAGATTCCCGCAGGCAATCGAAACTCTTAGAAACTTTCCATGAAGAGTGCGTATGAGAAGTTTTCGTTTTCCTAACCCTCTTTAAAGAAGCGAGTTTGGATTTAGAAAGTGCAAAAATAACAGCGCTGGTACGTGTGCTGCCTTGGTACACGCGTCTGTTACATCATTGAGAACCAGAAGACAGTGACAACGAAGTAAGAAATTTTTTATAAGGTATGATAATTTATAAAACTGCGGAATGAAATTATGTATATGTTGTTTATCCTTTTCAGTGCAGGACGAAAATAAAAAAGAGCAGCATACTTCATCAGAGAGAAGTGCAAATTGGAGGCTATCCATTACGTTGTGACGGTTCTATAGCCATCACGGCGTCATTTGAAGAAACTCACAGCAGAAAAAAAGTAAGTCGCTTATGCTGAAGTTCGACGATTGTGCTCCGAACTGCCTGTAAATGGTAAAGTTGGTTCAGTGAAACAAATTAGTAAACGAATGTTTGTTTGTCTAATCTTCCACCTTTCGTTAGATCAACAAATATGTCGTCTAAAATGTACAATATTTGGGAAGAGTATCGCAGACTAAACATTCCACACACCAGGCAAATGCTGGGGCTGTACCTTAATTAAGGCCACGGCCACTTCCTTCCAACTCCCAGGCCTTTCCTATCCCATCATCGCCATAAGACCTATCTGTGTCGGTGCAACGTAAAGCCCCTAGCAAAAAAAAAACATTCCACATTGCGTTTTGACGTAATTTTTGTGATATGTGTGGGAATTTACTGGAAATATAGTTTTTAGTTACCAGTAATCCTAACTAAGATTTATACACTTTTAAAGGTGACAGGAATACATTACGGATATTTTCATTCATTTTTAGAGCCCATTCAGGCGAACAGTGACCAAGTTCTTCCCATTAAAATGTCCAAGGTGGACTGGAGTTCGGATGAGGACGACGAAGATGGACACACAATTACTGCTAATAAATTCGACAGGTACCTTTCACTCTCCAAATCCGGCTGTAACTGTGCCGAAGGACAAATTTTGAAGTGGTGAAAAACGCACGCGGAGTTATTTCCAAGGCTGTCGGTAGCACCCAGAAAAGTTCTCTTCATTCCTGCTACTAGTGCTGCCAGAGAGAGAAATTTTAGCCAGGCCGGTCACCTGAAGATCGTGCTTGGAATCAGACAAGGTGCATGATCTCTTATTGATCCATCACAATTTCGTAAGTATTCCGAACATACCACGTAATCACAAGAAAGGAAACATTCCTCAAACTCTATAAATGTATGATTCCATTTTCATTTACTTCACAGGAAGAATTACAAAACGGCAGCTGTAGTAGTAGCTCCAGGAACACAAATGACTCCTGTGTATCAGGGAGCACCAGTAACGAAAAACGAATTGTATAGTTATGATCCACATGCAACTTTATTTACAGGTCATGATTTATTTATAAATTAACTCTTGTAAAAAGAAAATTGGTGAGTTACGTTTAAAAACAATCCTGCATTCGATATTAGTACAATGTATATGTGGCCGAGTCTGGAGATAGGCTACACTATTACAGTGTCGCCGTTTTTCTAGCGAACGGAACAACATACTATATGAAGACATTACATTTCATAACGTTACAGTTACTGGAATACATGATTACCTCAAAGACTTAAATCCGATAGTCTGCAACATATTAACACACTTCAAATGTAACATATACAATTTTAATATTTAGGTTATAAAACTAATAGTAAAAAATGAAAGAAATTTGTAAAAGAAATAGGTGAGGGTTAATGTAAAGTAGTGGCCTATGATCTCAAGGAGTCCGGCGTAGTGCAGCTCGCTGGCTGGCTGGCACTGCGTCCGCCGGTTACTGGAGACCGGCCGAGCGTTTGGCGCACTCGGCCAGTCGCTGGCGATCGGTAGCCTGCAACCGACTGCATAGGACGCTCGACCGCATACTCCCGAGAGTCAGAGAGGCGAGCGAGACTCACCGGTAAAAATCAGAGATAATGCAGACCTCTACTAATCACGCTGACCATTGCACCACAGAGGCGGACATTATTGTTATCATATTGGTCATTTCTTTTTTCGTATTAATTGGCATTGCTTCTAACATTTTAAATTTGTCTCGGATACGGAAAGAACATATCGGCGACCTTGTTAAATAATACATTTAAAAACTATATTCAATGCAGAAAATATAGTATTTTTCAATGTTGCTGTTGCGAACTGGAGATACAATCATATTATATGAATGCGGTTTGCATGAGCAATATCCATTTTATGCATAATTTTGTAGCTCTGATTTCGGAGGCTCTGCTTTAATTAGGAATGGGAAGAATACCACGTTCTGCATACAAATTAGGTACATATAAAGTGGCGTACTACAACACAAGCACGTAAGTTTTACTGACGCTGTGTATACGAACGTGAACAATTATAATATTTCTGTTCTAAGAAGTACGTGAGTAACATATTCTCACAAGAGACTGAGAAATTTTTTTTTCAAGTTTTACCCGTCCGCTATGTACGTAGGGGAACTCATATTAGAGGGCAAAATATTTTTCAGTAAGATAAGTAGGAGTCCGCCTCTGTGGTGTAGTGGTTAGTGTGATTAGCTGCCACCCCATGAGGTCCGGGTTCGATTCCCGGCTCTGCCACGAAATTTGAAAAGTGGTACGAGGGCTGGAACGGGGTCCACTCAGTCTCGGGAGGTCAACTGAGTAGAGGTGGGTTCGATTCCCACCTCAGCCATCCTGGAAGTGGTTTTCCGTTGTTTCCCACTTCTCCTCCAGGCAAATGCCGGGATGGTACCTAACTTAAGGACACGGCCGCTTCCTTCCCTCTTCCTTGTCTATCCTTTCCAAACTTCCTATCCCCCCACAAGGCCCCTGTTCAGCATAGCAGGTGAGGCCGCCTAGGCAAGGTACTGGTCATCCTCCCCTGTTGTATACCCCGACGCAGAGTCTGAAGCTCCAGGACACTGCCCTTGAGGCGGTAAAGGTGAGATCCCTCGCAGAGTCCGATGGAAAACCGACCCTGAAGGGAAAACAGATTACGAACGATGTTAGGGTAGGTTATGAGTTTATGACAAAGGGGATGAGTAACGTTATGCGTGGACTCTGACCTTGCCGGCCTCCTTGCCTTCTCTACTGCCAACTTAGTTTTGATATGACGAATCAAAGCCTTCTGAGGTTCTGATATTGAATTGGTGGCGTGGTAGAGCGGCTGAAAAACGGTATGAAGAGAATACCAAGAGAAATTAGAAGACATTTAAAAAACGTATAGTTAAAGTATATACACTATGGAACTTCCGTGTTTTTCATAAATATGCACCGTAGTTTGGGTTTATTATGAAGCCTTCGTGGCTCAGATGGAAGCGCGTCGGCCTCTCACCACTGGATACCGTGGTTCAAATCCCGGGCACTCCAAGTGAGATTTGTGCTGGACAAAGCGGAGGAGGGACAGGTTTTTCTCCGGGTGCTCCGGTTTTCCCTGTCATCTTTCATTCCAGCAACATTCTCCATTATCATATCATAGCATCTATCAGTCATTTATAATCACTTTGGGAGTGGCGACCCCATCGTACTAATAGCCTATATATGATTCATTCATTACATCCCTGAACCGGTCGAAGACTGGAAAACAGGTTGTAGGTTTTCAGTTAAGTTTTATTAAGCTAGTTTGTTAACGTTGTATATGTAGCCTATTGTCTTCCTTTACTTCCAACCTATAACGTCAAAATACCGTTTCTTAACCCCTAAAATGACATCTTAAATATCCAACATTTTGGTTACGTACTCGAAACCCTCTTCACCGCTCCCTCTTCCCCTACATCATTCCGGTTAATAGACTCGACTGGAATCGAAACCAAGATACCGAGCACTGAGGGCCAAGACGGTGACCACTCAGCCACAGAACCGGACGACGAGCTTATGTAATGCAATCGGATAAGAAGTATGGCTTTAGACACGAATTTCGTGACTGTTCTTTCTCCACAATTACTTTTACAGTTTTATATAATTAAATGTACCAGTCTAATTATAGAAATAGGTTGATCGTTCATTTCTTCACATGGGAGGCTATTGTTGGTTACAAAAGCCCTAATGGATAACGATGATCGTGCGTAGCACAGCACTTACGAGATCCCTTCTTTCCTTAGTTAATACGCCATTATGGTGCGGTACCACACACAATGGAACGCCTTAACAGTAGCTATATACAGGTTACGTGTTTTATCGGAATCTCATCTCTTTCTCAGCGGGCATTCTCCAAACGCCAGTACAAAGCTCACTTCTTGTATTACTCCTCTCACAAACTCACACGTGTGAAATAAAATCTTTCTTACTAAAACTGCTTGTATGCTTTCCACCTTTTCAAAGTGAACTTCAATAAAATCCTGCGAGATACTAGTTGTAACTGGCTTATGCATGTTGTGCTTTTCAGTACTTTCAAGCACAAAATTCATAACCATTTATCACAGGAATAAGCATTGTTTCGTTCACAATGCTCCTGAAATACACATATTCCGGAATGCATTTTCATGCTTTCTCTGGTTGTTGTTGGATTAATGAATTAAAATTGTGCATTCCCTCGAACAGTACAATAAAGCGTAGTGTTCATAAAGATGAAACTTAGAGATAAAAAAGAATGGAGACACGTTCTTGATTTGAAAAAGTGAATGATCATTAGTAGCTGTAATTGATGAATAAAGTCATTGATAAGAGAAAAATGACTTATGGGCAATGTTCCCATTTTTGGAGAACAGTACCACAATTTATTTAAGGAACTCAATTTTCAATATGGTAGGCTAGAGGACTTAGCCCCTATTGCAGGATAAGACAAATCAAGTTTAGCCATTTCCAATAAAAAGGAATTCAGTCTTGTACAAATTAAGTTTTGTTGCGAATGCGTTAATGACTTTAATTACTTATTCTGTGTGCCTAGAGGGATGTAGGTATTGGTTTGTTATTTTAAACTAGTCTTAATGTTGATCTGCACTGACGAACAACTACAATTAGAATAAAAATAACGTCCACCTAATCAGTACACTTTATTGATGTGACTGAACAAACATCGCACTTTGTGGGACTAGTTTCGACCTTAAACCTACGTCATCTTCAGCCACATAATCTAAAATTGACAGTATACTGTGTTCTTTAAAACAATTATGAAATTCAGTCTTAAAATCTAATGGTACATCCTGTATTAAAACTTGATGGTTTATTCCATAAGGAACATAAAATTCAATTCTGCCGTATTAAAATTACGTCCATTTGACGTCTCATAATATGTTAAAATTGTAATGAATGTTGTAGTTTATCTCATCAGGTAACTCTCACTAAGACCGTTGTGATTCATGTTACGACAACGATTACATCTGGTTGTTTGTGCTCTAAATGGGGCATCTCAGTTGTCCTACAAGATCCGTGTTATGAGCAAATCATCCTCAATGAATTATATTTTTTACGATTCAACTAAGATGTTACCTGCTGAGATAAATCACAAAATTCATTACAATTTTAACGTATTATGAGACTTCAAACGGACATAATTTCAATACGGATGAATTGAATTTTAATTTATGTTCCTTATGGAATAAACCATCAAGTTTTAATACAACATGTATCATTAGATTTTAAGACTGAGTTTCATAATTGTTCTAAGGAACACAATATATTGTCAGTTTTAAATTATGAGGCTGAATGTCAATCAATCAATCAATCAATCAATCAATCAATCAATCAATCAATCAATCAATCAATACTGATTTGCATTTGGGGCAGTCGCCTAGGTAGCAGATTCCCTATCTGTTGTTTTCCTAGCCTTTTCTTAAATTATTTCAATGAGATTACAAAATTATTGAACATCTCCCTTGGTAAGTTTTTCCAATCCCTAACTCCCCTTCCTATAAGTGCATATTTTCCCCAATTTGTCCTTTTGAATTCCAACTTTACCTTGTGATCTTTCCTACTTTTGAAGACGTTACTCAAACTGATTCGTCAACTAATGTCATTCCACGCCATCTCTCCGCTGCAGCTCGGAACATACCACTTAGTCGAGCACCTCGTCTTCTTTCTCCCAATTCTTCCCAGCCCAAACATTGCAACATTTTTGTAACGCTACTCTTTTGTCGGAAATCACCCAGAACAAATCGAGCTGATTTTCTTTGGATTTTTTCCAGTTCTTGAATCAAGTAATCCTGGTGAGGGTCCCATACACTGGAACCATACTCTAGTTGGGGTCTTAACAGAGACTTAGGCCTATATTCCCTCTCCTTTACATCCCTACCCCTAAACACCCTCATAGCCATGTGCATAGATGACCTAGGTTTAAGGTCGAAACTAGTCCCACAAAATGCGATATTTGCATAGTCACATCAATAATGTGTACTGATTAGGTGGATGTATAGTACGCGAACCTTTTCTTGAGTCCTAGTTCGCATTCAGCACTATGGAGTTCAGGGCTCAAGAAAAGGTTCGCGTACTATAATTTTCATTCTCATTGTAAATTTTAAACTAGTTTTATCCTTTGGCTTCGCACGCGTGGAAATTAATTTTGCTGAATTTGTAGAACTGATGAGCACTGGAAACTCTAACAAGATGTTTGGTTGTACTGGAAGCCATCTCTTTTCATTTTCAACTCAGTTAATTTATAACTGTTAGGTTCTTCAGTCTACCGAAAATAATTTTGAGTAAATAACACTTAGAAAACATATAACAGATTATACCTGAAAAGAATAAAAACCGGTAATTCTACTTTAATTATTTCTTTCTCAGGTATAATATTAATAATTCCTCTTCTCATAAGCCAACGGCCGTAGCCGTGTTGAAACACCGGATCCCGTGAGATCTCCGAAGTTAAATAACAATGGGCGTGATCAAGATTTGGATGGGTTGCCACGCCCTGTTGTTGGGGGTAAGGGAATGGAGGAGCGGAAAGGAACTGGCCACCCTACTGTACGTAAACTCCTGCTCAGGCACACCTCTACGGAGGATCGGACCTGCCTTCGGGCAGAATACCCCCTTACCTTACTCTTCTTATAAACGAACATTTGCTCCAGTTTATGATACCATCGATGCCTGGGGATTTTGTTGTTTTTCTTATGTTTAATTGCATTGTAATCACAATTTAGGCCAAAACCTGGGATGTTACATTAGTGATAACACACATGGCCGATTCGCTGTAAAGAAAGATATATAGCATGCTTAAGAAAGCAGAATTTGCAATTCCTCGTTAAGTTTCAACCGATGTTTCGCTTTAGAAGTGATAACGAATTCAGTATTAACTGCAAAGTACTAGAGAATAACTTCGGTTGGTACGCTTTAAAGCAGTATTAGCATTTTTATTGTTCAAACAACCTTCCATGGCACTTTGTTGTGATTGCTATATAATCCAATTAAATGGTTAGCTGCGTTGAGGGCTTTTAGTTTAATTAATTCCCACCTTTGGTGCAGTATAGCCATTCTATAACTCGTTCAAGGTCACAGGTGTTTATTAAATTATATTTTTACATGTGGTTTACTTGTTTGAGCCTTTTTACGATAGTAAAAGTGTAAAAAATGTCAGCACAACATTTTGGGAATAGATTTCCCATCTGCAGAGAAGAAATTTGGATCAAGAAGTGCGTACCAGAACTATCCCACATTCAAGTATGATTTTTGTGTAACTGTTATCTGTCGTTGATATTCCTGAAATAAAATATTCAGCATGAATACAAACCTCAGTTTCGACACGTCCCTGAGTTCCGAACACACTCCGGTATTCCTAGTTCATCTGTCTGACGAACTCCACAGTTTCTTCCCAACACTGCTCAGTTCAGCCAAGACAGAAACAAATTATTATACAAATTATAACATCCCATTATATTGAACTCCCAGTCGGGGTATATGGGTAGAGAGGGTGTCTCTTTCTCGGAGGCTCTGGGTTCGATTCTGAACTCAGGACTGAACAGATTTCACTCAGCCTCTTTATGAGCTGCCAGAGAGCCAGCTAAGGAATACGACTGAGGATTTCGCCAGGCTGACCACGTAGCTTTCAAATATATTCAGGTCAAGGGCCGTGGGGGATAGCAAGATTACTGTGGGTTTCCTGACAGTTTGAATTCGGGAGATGGCGAATTTGAATCCCACCGTTAGCAGATCTCCCTGGTTTCCCATTTTATAGCAGGCAAATATTGAGACTGTACCTAAATTAAAGCTCCGGCCACTACTTTCCCGACCCTTTCCCACCCTCAGGTCTCCGAGAACCTTCGATCATTCACTTATCTAGGCAGTCACCCAAGTGACAGATTCCCTATCAGCTGTTTACCTAGTCTTTTGTTAAATTTGGAATTTGGAAATTTATCGAACATATCCCTTGGTAAATTATTCCAATCCCTAACTGCTCTTCCTATAAACGAATATTTGTCCTCTTGAATTCTAGCGTTATCTTCATACTGTGATATTTTATAAGCACCACTCAAGCGTATTCGTCTACTAATGTCATTCCACGTCATCTCACCACTGACAGCTCGTAATACACCACTTGGTCTAGCATCTCGACTCTTTTCTCCCAAGTCCCCCCAGTCCAAACTTTGCAACATTTTTGTAACACTTCTCTTTTGTCGAAAATCACCCGTAAAAGTCGATCTGCTTTTCTTTGGATTTGTTCTAGTTCTCAAATTAAGTAATCCTGGTGAGGGTCCCATACGCTGGAACCATACTCTTATATGCCCTCTCCTTTGCATCCTTACTACAACACTTAAATACAGTCATAACCATGTGATGTGTTTGTGTAAGGTTAAAACCCTAGCAAAAATATATTGGAATTAAGGCCATAACATAAACGCATTGTTGGAAACTAGAATGGTATCTGACAATGAGATATGAAGGCTGTTGAACTGAATCATAGGCAGAGCATGCAATAATTGACTGGGAGACTAAGAGATGAACGCAATGTATAAGTTAGTGTTTGTAAATAACAGAACAGATCGTGATCATGTCCCCCCAATCAGAGGAGAAACTTGGAGCAACAGTGGAGAGTAATGGTTACGTAAATGATTAAACAGTGGTGTGATTCAGTTCATGCGAAGAGGCTACTTCGACATGTTTCGTTGTTGTTGCTGTTGTCGTTATTGCAGTTTAACTACAAGCCATGTAAGAGGACACTTGATTGAAACGAAGCATCTTTCTCAACTAGTGTGTCTAGTTTCAAGGTGGACAGGAATACTCGGCGGATTTCCCACGACCTGAACAGGCATCTGATATGACACAGAAAATATTCCCACTGTGGACATGGTAGTGAAGGACAATCGCCGTATAACTGTAGGTGAGCTATCAACCTCAAACATACATGGGATCGGAGACATTGGAAAGTTTGTTCCGATTGGGTACCCCGACACCTCACTGAAGAATAGAAAGCTATGGAAATGAAGATATTCCTGGAAAATATCAGCCGATTCCACACAGATGGGCCATGTTTCTAGGAGCATATTGCGACTGGTAATGAAACCTGCCTCCGCCATCTCAAGGTGGCAACGAAAGGACTGAGTCTGGAATGGAGACATCCTCCGTCACCAAAACAAAATATGGCAAAGTCTTGTACTTCGGCTCAAAATTTAAGCAATCCCAAATCCACGATTTTATTATAAGTACATGCACCTTATTTACGAGGAATACGTTATTAAAATGTTGTCCCATATTTATGATTTAGGAACTTTTATTTTAGTGCTACTCTTCACATGATAACAGTAGTGAAATCATCCGGTGGGTTTCTAAATGAGTGTGCTTTTGAATTCATTGACTGAAGACGGTATTTGTGTGTACATCAGTTCGGTACTCACTGGGATGGAAACGCTGGTGGTGAGCTCACTGCAAGTAAAGAAGTTATAGAACGTACGGAATTTCCTGCCACAATCCTAAAACCGGCATGGATCCATAATTTTTTTATTTTTTATTTCCTTACATTCTGTTAGTCATATATTTTAAACTTTTTGTGCACTACCTTATGGTCTACAGGTAGGGCAAAAAGGGCTACAATCATAACTAATAAAAACTACGGAAGACACATGACAACGACTACAGTAGAGAGTGGGAGGGACTCACCCATTTCGTCGATGATGGGTGCCATGCGGAGCGTGACTCCGACCAGCAACACACTCATGAGCAACAGGAGACACGCCGTAGCGATGATTGTCCAGCGGGCCCGCTTAGGAAGATCCTCCGGGTCCAGCATCCTCTTCGGTCGAGCTGCCTCCAGCGCCCCTGCCGCGGCCGCTGCTGCTGCCGCAGCTTTACGCCGCTTTCTTCTCCGTTTCTTTCTCCTCCGCATTTCTTCCTCCTCTTCTTCCTCTTCCTCCTCCCTGGTTCTCTCCATGTGGAGGGACACGTAGTCTGTGTCGTAGCGAGACGCCACCATCTTTCTAAGACAGCCGTGAAATTCGAGTTACCGCGCGTGCTTCCCTGTTCACAATGTGTCTACTGAGACATGGGACTGTATTGGACTTGGGTGTGGATTGACAATGAACTCATCAGTAATTTATTTCAAGAGATGAACTTTGGCAGTTATTTACGTCTTAAGGAAATGTCCACAAACCATACGCATGCTACAAATAAATATTTTAGATAAGATTTCTATACATTGTATATACTACATTTCAATGGGACAAGATACTACTTGCTTGTTAAAGAACGTAAGTTATCAGACGAATATTTCAATATCGTTTTGTTCGACTCCTCAATTGTTTTGTCTAGGAATGTATTTGTTGACAGAGCTGGACTGTGTGGTTCAGATGGTATAACACTAGCTTTATGAGTCTAATTAGCGGAGTCAATCATAACCTAGTCCAGCAGTGTTTGAAGGTACTCAGGTACACTAGTCGTGTGTCGGTAGATTTACCGAAATTTTAGAGAACTCTAGTTGGGTTGAAGTTTCAGTTTGTTTGACATTGTGAAAACTATTAGTAGGACGTAAAACCAATAAAATTACATATCTTTTCAGAACAATAAACGATGAAAATGTAAAATTCGTCAAGAGAAAGTATCTAAACTATTATGTACGTGAAGCAGGAACGGATTTATAGACACTAGTAATGAATGTTTGATTCCAATCCTCTTGCACGAACTCTTAAGTCTGTTTACTTCACACTATTCTTCTGTAAAACACTTACATGAATGACAGGAACTCTAAACGGTTGTATAATACCACTACTGTATATTCCACATCTACCTATGGAAACAAAGTGAGGCTGAAAGAGCCCTCGAAGAACATTGGAATACGTTAGAAATCCCTTCTTAAGAGATTAAATTCTATTTACGAGAAAAAGCACGAAAATCTAGTTCTAGCAGATAAATTTCTTGAAGTGAAATGCTGTAAATACTGCACAAAGAATAGTTATTTTGTAAGGATATAGCTGCATGATCGTCCTGTTGTTTCAAAGTTATTGAAAAATGGGTGGAAACTAACGTGTTATCTTAGGTTACATTCTTCTCTGTCTTTGTACTCTAGTTTTCATGCCCATGGCCATATACGAAGACGACTTTAGACAAACAAGTAACGATAACCGAAATTTCAGATGAGGTCTTCAATAAACTTATTCCATTCTGCTCATTAAATTCTCAAAGATGTGCTGTATGTATACGCTGAGAAGTATAATACCTCCTCACAGTAAGAAGTTATTTAAAAGAGAGAGGTAAGATATGAAAACCACAAGAACAACTGTTAAGTAATTTCTCGATGTGATTTTTAAAAGGTGATAGCATATGTCAATGGGTATACTAAGAAATATCTGACTGGTTTTCCTTTCTTACTGTTGCAAAGAGCATGAAATAGAAATATCACTTAATCTGGGTATTGCAGGGCTATGTTGAGTTTCACAAACTAGTATTATTGAGAGAATACTCAATGAACTGTGATTCATGTAGTAATTAGAGACATAATCAAGATGAACTACATATAAACAGCGTACGATGGAGACAGAATACTGTACTGTGAAGAAAAGGGAATAATTTGGGTGGCACCAAATCTTGTGACTCTGCAATGAGATAAGTTAATTCAATTTAATTTAATTCACTATTATTTAATAGAAAACTCAAGGCCATCTCCGTAGAGGCCTTGGAGGATTGTAATGTGAAGCCTACCACTGTCTGTAAGCTCAGCACTAAGTTATGTGAGTTCGAATGGTTAGCTGTATGACCGGCCGTCTTTGTACCAGGAATGATCATGGTACTCATTTCTGATGTAGGCTGAGTGAACTCCAGGGCCGTAAGACCCATCAGAAGTTTAATTTCTAAGCGAGGCTTTCCAAAGGAAAAGAGCAGGCCTTTACCGCATGGGCTAGACAGCGCCAATGATACAATAACAACAATTAAATATCTTCTGAGTTGTACATGCAATTACCATTTTGCTCCTCACGGAGGCTTCGAAATTTTGAATTACGTTTAAACGTTGTGCAAAGTAAAATGTAGTTTAACTGACATATTTCAAAACAAATCCATGCTCTGCGTATTGTTTATTGTTCTGCAAAAATCCTCTCTTTCGTATATGAATATTTCGAGGTAAAGAAGAGTGCTGAACACAAACGTTTGTCTAAAAATATGTCCTGAACACAAACGTTTGTATAAAAATATGTCCCGAACACAAACGTGTGTCTAATCATATGTCCTGAACACAAACGTTTGTATAAAAATATGTCCTGAACACAAACGTTTGTATAAAATATGTCCTGAAGACAAACGTTTGTATAAAAATATGTCCCGAACACAAACGTGTGTCTAAACATATGTCCTGAACACAAACGTTTGTATAAAAATATGTCCCGAACACAAACGTGTGTCTAAACATATGTCCTGAACACAATCGTTTGTATAAAAATATGTCCCGAACACAAACGTGTGTCTAAACATATGTCCTGAACACAATCGTTTGTATAAAAATATGTCCCGAACACAAACGTGTGTCTAAACATATGTCCTGAACACAATCGTTTGTATAAAAATATGTCCCGAACACAAACGTGTGTCTAAACATATGTCCTGAACACAAACGTGTGTCTAAACATATGTCCTGAACACAAACGTTTGTATAAAAATATGTCCCGAACACAAACGTGTGTCTAAACATATGTCCTGAACACAAACGTTTGTATAAAAAATATGTCCCGAACACAAACGTGTGTCTAAACATATGTCCTGAACACAAACGTTTGTATAAAAATATGTCCTGAAGACAAACGTTTGTATAAAAATATGTCCCGAACACAAACGTGTGTCTAAACATATGTCCTGAACACAAACGTTTGTATAAAAATATGTCCTGAACACAAACGTTTGTATAAAAATATGTCCTGAACACAAACGTTTGTCTAAAAATATAATATGCATCTAGAAAGAACGAAATGGTAGAAGATTCCTGACGGAAATATTCGATTTGTGTATCCTGAGGGTGGGGTTAGGTTATATAGAAGGGGAGGAAAGTGAATGAATGGTCTCTACAAAGACACATTGTGAACAAGATGTAAAGATACAACTGCTAAAATTACAATAAGTTTCAATCCATAAATGTAAGTAATTATCTGCTGGATTTAATTACGAAAGACTCTAATACTCCCCATTTCATAACTACATTCAGTATTATGTGAAGGATAGAAATTAGAGCCACGCAGTACATCCCATTCGAACTTGTTACTAATAACGTAGATTAACATATCATTTAGGTAGAAAATTATGTTCCGCAAGTCCTTTCGTACCACTGATTAATGAGTTATATTAATTGTTAACAGTGGTAATAATTAGTTTTTGAGAAGCTTCAATGATGATGAATTTCATTCAAGAGAAGAATATTATGCAAAGTAGTGGGAAAACTCAATAGTTAATAGAATGGTGCCTCTGTTATTCATTCTTAAAACGTTCTATCTTTCTAAATGTTTTCATTTTCAATGAACATAGAACTGCATCTGTAAGTAATCCACAGTCTGGAATAAATCCTGAAATTATGCTACTTCTGCTCGAAAATATTGTATTTAAAAGGAAGAAATCATTGCTTATTAAAATTAAGTGAAGGTAACGAAGTGTAACACATCAAATGTAATAATAAAATACTACTCAATAATTGGAAATAAAGCTATAGTTTATCAATATGCAAAAATAATCACAAGTTATTTTCAGTTCGGATTTCAATACGTCCTTAAATTAAAAAAGACACGAACACATACAAAGTGTAAGACCGATTTGAGGACCGGTACGTAAAGAGAGCATAAAAACTTCAAACAGATAACCTTCCTGAGTTTACAGGCTGTCGACAATGGAGGGATCAAGTATTTTTAACACAACGGTTTTAAAATGTTTGTGCAAATTAAATTAGACGATTTCTTTATTTTCCCATATAATTTAATTTCTCCCTAGTTCATGGATTATCCTTACGAGCATATCGTATAAACTATATCTTAAATACCTGATTAAGTTTGCAGATGATATGTTTACAAAGTGATATGCATAGGCTTCTACTGGCGAGAGTATTAATTATTTTTTCGAAATTGGAAGGGAGTCATTCCGCGCAAATATACCAACGACCTGTACAACTTGCTAACTAATATCGATGTGGACTCAGAAAGTCACAATAACAATACCAATCTGGGAATTTTTCCTACCTGTAGCTCAGAACAGTAAATAGACGATTATATTTGATTTGCAATGCTTAACTCACGAATCCATTAAAACTCTTGTCCTCGCCATTTATATAGTACAGTAGATCCTTTTTACGGCTCTTATGTCGGATATCTGACCGTGAAAATAATTGTTATTCAGAGTGGTAAAATATTCTCAAAATGCTTGGCAGTCGGATACTTTGCAGATGTTCTAACTGTACAATTGTCAGGATTGTATTTTTCAGTTACTCTATAGGTGGATTTTTAATTTCCATCGATGCCAACGATATTCAAATGCAGAGCATGGAACCCACTGAAACGATCATCGTCCATGAATAATGCAAAAAATAATTTCAATATCATGTACGTGGTAAACAGAGATATGCAGAAACATTAAAACAACTGATTCAGGCCAAAATGTTTATGATTTATCCCTGTATCACTAGTTTATTGACTTCCTTACAGCCGTTCCTACTCTCCCATCCTGCACGAATTACAGATATACTGTAGTATAATAAGTGATTGTGCGTTCCTCGTTTAATAAACATCGTTCTCAATAATTTCTCCCTACCTACTATATGTCAGTTAATTGCGAGTGTCTAAATACGCGTCCTCTGCCTTCATTCTGGATCAGAACTCACCGTGAACATAAAATGTACTGGCGGATGCTAATAAATTCTCGATAATCTTGGGCACAGTAATTTTATTACGTAGCTGCAATACCAGCCAGTTGAAGTTTTTGCTTGCTTCACAACGAATATGTTGCTGAGGTACCAGAAATGCTCCTTAGGCTTGCAATCTTCGGAAATCCTAACGATCTCAACTTGTAATGTACACTACTCTTCATAAACCTTTTCCACCAGCGTGAAGGCATTTTAAGACTAGTTCCTCACTTTTTACACGTTAGGTTTAATATCCACCAATGAAAAATGATTACCAATGCGTTGACTGATAGTTGATTAGCATCATCACTGACGTTTCACGAAATGTAATTAATGTATTAATTAATGTATTAATATATTCTTTCAAATGATTCAACCAGTTCATTTTTGATGTAATTGACTTGAAAAGATGAGTAAAAATAGCATAAGAATCATTATTCATTCAAAAGTAATAACAACTCATGACCTCAGAATCCTGTACACTCACAATATTGTTTAAAGTTAATTTGAAAATGATAACATCTGCACACGAAGAACTGAAATAACACTATCGAAGTACATGGCAAATCAGTGAAATTCATATGTAACGAACATTAGCTACATTTATTACGGGTTTTGTGGTAAAGAAAACACGTAATTTTCAAGGGAAATTCAAAATATTGACCTTCGGCTTCTATACACTTCGCCCATCTTTCAGGTAAGTTATGAATACCAAGCCAGAAAACTGCTTGTCTTTTTCGGAAAACCACTCGTCAAGCCATTTTCCAACTTCCTCGAAATTGCTCAAGTACTGCTCTGCAAGCGGGTGACCTATTCATGGGAAGAGGTGATAGACGGCTCCAGGTCGGGGCAGTGCAATTTCAAGGTGTCTTTCGCTTGTTTTGCTGTATGAGACGCCGCATTGTCGTGCAACAAAATCATTTTGCCACGTCTTCTGGCCCATTCCTGTCGTCTTTCGAACCAATGCGTGATTTAAATTTGTTGGCGATGGCGTTGTGCATTAACGGTGTCACCGGACCAGAGCGCGCACTGTCTTTCACAATGAAATCACCACGTTTAAATTGTCACACATGTTCTAATCGATGGAGCGTGTTCACCACATGTTTATATCAGCAAACGATGACTTTCCACAGCCTCTTCCTTTTGATTAAATTGGAAATGCAATAAGTGCCGCAAATGTTCTTTTTTCAGGCACAATCGTCGATATGATCAATGAACTATACAACACAGGGTCAGGCAGACTCAACTTGTGTGTGTTAATGTAGGACGAACAAACTGACGTATGTGTCAACTTCATACGCTGCGTACTGTTCGGTGGCGCCATCTCTTAGTGAAACCGGAAAATACTTATGCATACACCTCGTATACTCTCCGCATTATCTACGCAAGCCTGTTTACAAAACATTCTGAAGTAATTTCAATTTTTATTCCAGTACGGAATTATCTCCAATTTGCAGTAGCAAATATCGGCTATCACCAAGAAATGACGAAATTATCTATGATAAATTTCTGATAAATATCACAAGAGTCTACATACTGTTCTGTTACAAATGGGTTTTTATGAATGATATCAATATGAACTACATTCAAAAGGATATTTAGTAATTTCATTTGTTCAAGTCCATATAGCAAATACAGTACTTCCGTAATGAGTAGTTATTCAGTTCTGAATTCCTGGGGATAAATTTATTCTATGGTCCAGTGTGTATTAGTTTCATTTTTCGTAGTGCTTAACGATAATGGTGTTCTATGATAGAATTATTATGGCATTATACTCAATATGGTTTATCTAGATTACTTTTTTCACTACATATCGAACTACCAAACATTGTATGCGGTACAACAGAGATGAGTACATGTAGTTCCACGGCGTAAATAAATTAGTGGTTGCATATTGAAATACCTCCACAGTTCTAATGGATTTGTGGTGTTAAATCTACTTGCAGCTCATTTTGTTATTCGCTAATCTGTGTAGATAAAGGATTATTTTTGTTTAGAGATCATTTCGTTTCAAAACGATATATGAATGTTATAGAAACTGATATCAATGCATTCCAGAAATACTCTTACAATGAAAAACTATTTTTTAAGGGGAACCGGTAGGGTCTATATCTTTAATGTTAAATTTACTGCTTCTAGGTACATTTATCTCAGAAACGGTTCATACTAAAGACTTCATTTTTTCTCATGCTTTCTTTATACCTTGTTGCGTGTTATTTCTACTCCAGGGCCGCTATCTCACCATCAGATAGCTCCTCAGTTGCAATGACGTAGGCTGAGTAGACCTCGAACGAGCTGTAAAATCCCCTGACCTGACCAGGAATCGAAGGCAGGGGTCCCAGTTAAGAGGTCGGTATGCCATTCCTAGACCACGTGACCGGCTATGAAAGGTAACGGCCTGGAAAAATGTCGGTAAATTGTTTCGCTGACACCGGTGATGGATTTTTGCCGTTATAGAAGGGAGCATCCACAATGTCCACATCCATAGTTGATTCGGATCGATCGATTTTAACAGAGACGATCGATTGCAAGACATCCGAGCTGGTCCTCACATGCACGTTCTGCCGTCCCTGAACCTCATTTGCCCCTCAGCATTAGTAAGTGGCCCTCGTGAGATCTTCTCCGCTGATCACACCATTCGGACAAATGAGCAGTAGAAGGGTCGGCAGTGCTCGGCTTCCTGGCGTTCCCTGCAGTTTCCGCACCATTCAGCCGCACTTATAGCAGACTTTTCCTGGGTTTCTTCATCTGCTCCGTCGATTTGACTTCTTTTCCTAAATTTCGACTTTGGTGAATCCGTGAAGGGATGCGTAAAACGAGAGCGTAAACAGCACAGGCTAACAAACATAATTTTGTTTACACGTTTCTGTTGATAACTTTTGATGTGAAAACGCATTTCTTTTCGGTCTGGCTCTGGGAGTGCGCAAGTTCTGAAACGCTCATCAAAACAGTGACGCTATTTTGCAACACTGATATCCCCGTATTAATGATATCACCATTGCAATTATACCGCTGCAAACTCTTAAGCTACAATTTGACACGAAAAATGTGACGTCACCCGGCAAAACAAAATGGCTGCCAAATAAAACCCCATTTTTGCGCTCGAGCGTAATCGTTATAATTTCGGAATCGTCAGTCGTATTTCGAAAAATAAAGTATCATTTGGAGGTCTATATAATACCATACAAAACGGCTTAAAATAATTTGAGTTGTTGAAGCCGTTAGCGACGGACGTCTCTTTGAAAAAATTGCGTAAATTTCGAATAATTTTCATAATATACCACTTTTAACCAAATTAAAGCAAGCGAAAAATCCGACTACTCTGTCATTGATAAGAGGACTGAGTTAAATAAAAAGGTCTGAATCAACATCACAGGGCCAAAATAACATCATCAGCGCAAGGGCCGACGGGTGGCTTCGAGCGCGAGCGCGTCAGTTGTGTCCGTGGAAGTGGACGATTGCACCGATACTAACGTCCGGTCGATCGAGGAGGCATCTGCTGTGCCTATTAGCACCAGCATCACTAGACCGGACGTTTTCACGCCCTTAAAATTAACGGCAGGCGACACTGTCTCCGTAATTGTTTCCTTAAGATTTCAAATTAAACATTTAAGTTGGAAAATGAGTTCAAAGGATAATAATAATAATAATAATAATAATAATAATAATAATAATAATAATAATAATAATAATAATAATAATAATAACAATAATACAATCACAACAGTTTTTAATTTCGTGTGACTATTTGTAGCCTTGTAAATCAGACCCTGCGACGAGGGTGGGCGGAATCTACCAGTTATAGGATATTGCATGCTATTGTAATGAACGATGGTGTTGTGTATGAGTTGCACAGATGTTAGGGATGGTACGAACACCCAGCCAGGGTCAATGGAATTAACCATTTAAGGTTAAAATCTGCCACTCACCCGAGGGATCGAACACGAGGCGGGTATATGTTATGGAGACAGACCTTCCTTTGTACTTCCAGGAGTCCAACATGTCGAATGCCTTTGCATTGTTCCTATCCTAACAACGCTGTACAAGGACCTATATGCATTACTACGCATCCAGCGTCCTAAATCCGTTCCAGAGCCTAAATTGCCTTTCTGAGAGTGTCCCCTCGTATCTGGCATAGATTCTAACGTGGATGATCTTCTGAAACATCTACAGAACATGACTCATCAATCTAATCGTGCGGCTTGGTTACGATTATCCCAATTTCATCTCTCGTCCATCAAGTACTGACTGTTTCTTCCTCTTCGTGGATCCAAAATCCACCAGTAACTTTCTATCCTACTGGCAGGCCAAATAATAATGCGTTAGAAAGCCAAGAAATTATTTTCTGAAGGGATATCTCCGAAAATACAGGGCATATTTTTGTTATTCTGCAAAACATTTCAGAAAAAGTATGATGGAAATGTTCATTGAAATGGAGTGTTCTAGTGCATGCCCAAGTAGATACTGTGACCGTTCACCGTCATGCCATGGAGATGTTAGGAGGTCTGGCTAATTATATATGCCGTTTTCCGCAATATCCTGTGACATATAACGCAGTAGTTAGCATTCTGTATGCTTAACCGGGGTATGATCCGCGACGCGCCAGTCCGGAGGGAGCAGTTTCCCTACGCTGTGACGAGAAGAAGACAGCGCAGTATTGTTAACCTTGAAACCGCGCTCTCTTTCCGAGCGAGCGAGAAGAGGTGATAACGCTACGCACGGAGATGGATGTTTTTGGAGACCGGGCCGAATTAAGGTGTGTTAACTTTTGAAAAATAAACGCCCACTATAAATTCAACACCGCATTCATTAGTACCACTTCACCGTAATTTACGAAAAAGAGGAAGAAGAAGAATACTTCTATATGAAATAATTTTTCTAAATTTATAAATCAGGTCTCATTCGAGCAAATGTATTTTATGCTGACTGTCAATGCATATAAACACAATACTTTAAATATGGATCAGTAATGACGCCTATCATACAGTAGTACGCAGATCAAAGGCGACTACTGAAATCTGACAACATGTGGAAAAAAGTGGGAGATATTGCATGATGAAACATGACGCATGATTTTCCAAAAGGACGCTTTGGAAATTATGAATAACCAACTGATCGCTTTGGTTTCACAGATGTTCAGTAGAAAGTAGAGGTCATGAGCTTTAATTCGATTATTATCACGTCGTTCAAAAACTTCGATTACCGGACCGTCATTTCCAACAGGGGCATATTTCACTTCCCCCCTGACCATTTTTCCGGAGGTTATAAATATAGCCTGGACCGAGACACTGTATCTCATTCTCAACTGTGTAACTGCAGTGGTAACACGTTACTTAATTGTCGTCTGTATAGTGGCAGCCCAACATATCAGAAGCGGACTTGGATATCAGTTACTTGGATATCAGTGTATCAAGTGTTGTGCCATTGAAGAAACACATCAATGTGATTTAATATTTTTACGGAATAAGCCGTGTGGTACAAGTTAATGTACATATTGCCGAATAGAAGCCTTAATTTGGCATTTCAACATCACAATCGTCGAAGATAGTTAATTATGACGTTTGGTGCAATCACCAACGGAGGGCAAACGCTTCAGGTTATTTAGCGTGGTGAGACAATTAATATATGCAGGGGCTAATTATCACCGCTCTTGAACATTTAAGAACGAGTGACATTTAGCAAAAATTAAATAACTGTTCTTGACAAAATTAATATTCGCATCCTCCAGGGACATTCGTTGTGGTAGTCTGTGTGACGGTCAGGGAATGAACAGTGATTTTTACAAACGTATCACTACTTATGTTAATCTGTTTGAACTTAAGAGTGGATCTTGTTACAAGTAGGCCCCCTTTGAAAGTGCAAAAAAACAGTATTTGATAACTCATTCTCCATTTTTCTGTATGTTCGTGAGTGGTCGTCGAACCCAAGACTCGGAGCCTGCAAGAGTCGCGCCTCAGTGCCTGCAATCAGCTTTACAAGGATCGTCCCGAAATTCAACTGAGAAAACAGCAGTTCGAGTCATGGATCGTCGTATGAAGAAGAACCAAGGACTACTAGGAACAATAATATTCATCATGTTCGTGTAAAGATCTAAGATGTACCCTAGATGACAGCAAGCCTTACTCACCAAATGTTAAGTACATACTTTAATATACCCTAAACACGAGAGATGCATGCCAGTAATAATAATATTTGTAAATATTATAATGTCATAATTAAATATTAAATATGTAGGGAACATTATGCGCGTATGATTGGGAAAGATTTATTACTATTAGTTAGGATCATCAAGTGATTTTTAAGATAATCATTGATATTTAACAAAAATTCATTTGCATGAATTATTATATAGACTTCAAAGTTCTTAGCTTATATGAACTATCTTTGGGAAGAACGGCAAGTTAGCTAAATTTATATTTCTTCGTCTGGTAAAGATCTTCAGAGTAGTTTGGATATAAATGATACTTTGAGATTCGGGTATTTGTAATCCCGGATAATATTAGATAAACATTGGAGTTGATCCAAATCGAGGTGTAATTAATTTATAATTATATATGAAATGGTGAGAATAAAATAACCTGAAATAATGGGGTTTTCTCAGTGAATTAAATGAACGGATTGAGATACGATGCCAAGACATGAGAGGGCGAAGCTGTAACATGTTTGTTGTTGGAGTGATAAGGAAGAATAAATAATTATAGCTGGAGATATAAAATTGGGCTGAATATATAGCCAGATAACGAGTAATAAGAAATAATGGCTTTCAAGTGAGTGCATACTTGACATTGAGCCGAGATGATATGTAAGAGAAATGAAAGGGAGAGTGACGGACGATTTATGGTATCCACAACCCAGGACTAGACACAGCTGTTATTGTGATGAACAGGTATATGCTGGTCGACCGTAGGCCGAGCAAACTTTGCAGTCCCTAGCAAAGCGATGTTAACGGGCCAAGCTCTTTTCATTTACCAAAGTAATCTCAATCCCATTCTAATTATACGTTGTAAGTAACACGGATAATTTCCGGATTTTGTGAAGGATAGATCCCTTCTCGTGCTAAGCATTAATTTAGCCTCTGATTGGAGTCCAAAAATTTTTACCTTGGAAGCCGAAGCCTGTTGGTTCGAATGATGTTGGAGCGAAGATTTAACCAGATATTATGGCTTGGTTAAGCCATATCTTCAAGATGTGTTGTGTAAATATATTCGATATTTTTATATATGTTTCTGTGTGTTTTATTATTTTCCAAAATGATATGGTGATGGGTTTGATTCCAGCTTTGACTGATTTTCTTTAAATATATAATTTGTTAGGTAAACCCAGGATACGGACATATATGTTCAGAGTGTATGTTCATCGTAAGTGTTCAATGTATATATACATTTGTCGTGGTCAAATGGATCACATGTTCGATACTCGGCAATGCAATCTCGTGTGTATATCAGATGTGCTTATATTGTGTTATAATTTTTTTTCTTTTCTCCAAATCATGACCGGTAGACAAAGGATACTATTTAATATCCATTTATGACTAACACATGAAGGATATCTGGTTCTTACCCAGGAGTCTCGAGTTCGATCCTCGGTACCGGAACCATATTTAATATCCATTTGTGACGAGAGTTTAACAAATAAATTCAATATCCATTTCTTTTTAATATCATGTATCAGTGTATGTTGATCGAATGAATTGGTGTACATCAAGAATTAATTATGCCAAGACAATTTCAAGAAAAGAAGGCATATAATGTATATAATTGTATGTTTAATTGTTTCTTTTACTCATATGTTGAGATACAACATTATTTGTGTGGTTCATATCATTATAATAAATATGTTTAGAATATATACTTGAACGGAGATTCTTCTCATTTGGCAATATTAGCATATCCTTCTCATATTATAGAATCCTAATTTCATTATTTTAGATAGTGCCTATTTTATTTCTTTATCGGACATTCCATTACCCATATTGCTCTACGAATTCAGCCGGTGATCTTATGAAAGTAGGGAGGATGAGACTTCAAGCCTGGTAAGTGACTTCTGGCGGTTCTCATCGAAATGTTCCATCTGTGCATCTGTTTGTGAAACCAAGTTAAATAATATTGCCCTAATTATACCCAGAGTAAGCCTCATTTGTTGCCCAACTAATGGGGATAGTTTCATTTGTCGCCTGTTGTGTTCAAAGCTGGTTCATACTTAATTTGGTGCGACGATTAAAGCCCTAACGGTTGCAATACCAAAGTCAAAATGTAAATATGATAAAACGAATTTAAAGGTAATCGCTAGGTTATATAAAAATCTCACTCAACATTATTTCAAGAATGACAATAATTGTTTGTTGAGCACGCAGAAGTGTTGTTAAAGTAACATTCGTACTTGCTGGAAAGGAAATACTAAATATCTACACCATCAACGTGTTAAACCAGATTTCTGCTTTCTATAGGTAACCGGCGGAAGCTTTTGGGCAGGCCGGCAACTAAAATGGTTGCTTAACAATACCCGTAATGACTACGACCCACTTTTCTCCACTCATTTTAGGTCCCCGTTTGTTTATGTTGACCTAAGAACTCCCATTATCACACAATGAAGCTAAAGAATGCGCTCCGTGCCACTTCACTCTGTATTTCGGTACAAGAATGTTTTACTTATAGGCTATTCTGTGCTCCCTAGAAACTACTGTACTTGTCACATGATTTTTGACTGGAGCAACAAGTGACCAAATTTTAACGAAGATCCTTACTTAGAGTGCACTCGCATTTTAAACTCGACCAATGAACTGATTATAGTATTGCTTAGTATATTCGTGTCCGACTTGTTGGCTGAATGGTCAGCGTTCTTCTCTTCGGTTCAGAGGGTCCCGGGTTCGATTCCCAGCCGGGTCTGGGATTTTAACCTTAATTGGTTAATTCCAATGGCTCGGGGGCTGGGTGTGTGTGGCGTATTCAGCATTAGAAATCATCCTAGGTAGGGCCCTCATCTTCACAGACATGAAGGTCGCCTAATAGACCGTCTACTAGAAAAAGACCCGCACCAGGCCTCTCTGGAGGCCATACGCCATTATTATTATTATTATTATTATTATTATTGTTATTATTATTATTATTATTATTATTATTATTATTATTATTATTATTATTATTATTATTATTATTATTAGTATATTCGTAATTGGAATATAACTTCTGAACAAGATTCAAGACGTAATACTTCCATAACCCATTGGATAATTAATTATTTGCATGCAGACTTAGAAAATGGAGTCTATGCAATTGATATGTTCAGAAATCCCCTAAATACTACATAATGTTCCTTTTAAATCCTATGAATTCCTATTCGTGGTAACATGATATCAGATATTTAGGATAATATTTAATGTAATGGTACCATCTAATGAAAAATGGCGTATGGCGTTTTTAGTGCCGGGAAATCCCAGGACGGGTTCGACTCGCCAGGTGCAGGTCTTTTGATTTGACTCCCGTAGGCGACCTGCACTTCGTGATGAGGATGAAGTGATGATGAAGACAACACTCACACACAGCCCCCGTGCCAGGGGTTAAAATTCCCAGCCTTGCCTGGAATCGAACCCGGGACCCCTGTAGTTAAAGGCCAGCACGCTAACCATTTAGCCATAGAGCCGGACAATGAAGTGGTACAATCTGATGACACGACTAAACATTGTCGGTTTCATTACTGCGGTAAAGAATATAGAACGTTCAGTGATCTGAAGCATGTGCCCGACTACACAGTCACATGGTGGAGAGATGCGTTGCCATGAGACGTGTAACTGATTTCATGATTATTGACACATCACCACACTATAAAAATAGTTTCGCTACCAGTGTTATACGGGCAAGAACTTTACATACGTCAGAAAGACAAAGAGAATGTCTGATTAGATAGAACATAAGAACAGTCCTAATGAATGTGAATTTTAGAGACACGCATAATCAATTATTAGAGGAAAATGAATATTTAAAATCATAGTTGGCTGGCTTTTTCAATGAATTAAACACCTTGCGTGATAGTGGTCGTAAGAAGGTACTATGTATAGATGTTGCTTGTAACAGCGCACTGCCTCCTGATACACCAATTCCTTATCCTTGCAACCATGTTGGCTCGTGACAGTTGGTGACAATATATCGTGTTCAGGAATGTACAGTACTTAACTACTCTTTGAACATATACAGCAACCATTCGAATGTGATAAAGAAGCTGTAGCATTCTATTCAGAAGGAAAGCCATCTACTAGAAGGTATCGAAATTAGCGAAGTCAGTACTGACAGGCGCTCAGAACTGCAAGTTTGGTTACGTGATTTATTGTATCGGTAGTTACATTATTCGCTCTTAAAGTAAAAAATCAAGGGGTTGTGTTGCAAGAGGCAACTCTCTCGTAGTCAACTCAGCAGTCATCTCGTTGTCCAGCTGCTTTCTTAGTCTGCAAGGGCTCCAGTATTAAGGGTGTGTGTTACCTGGTGGAACATCCTCTACGACTGTGGCCATGCCCCTCATAAGAACGGGTACAACCGTGTGTTTACCTCACTTTCAGACTACTGTAAGTTGCAGGCCAGAGAGTGTGGCACGCTGATCGAAACTCATATCGAAAATATTAAACCACTCCTAGTCCCGCAATGCGTGCAATTCCATTTACTGTAGGCCTACAAATGTACGTAAGAACTCTTGCTACTCGTTAAGTTGCGTTGTATTTCTGTGACTGCTTTAGAGTGAGGTTACATGATATTTAGTGGCAGAATTCCAGCCTGGGATTCACCAGGTTTCAAGTATTTCTCGTCCGGGTGGGGAAAGAGAGAAAGAGGACCTAAATGACTGCTACTCACATAATCTATTAAATATTAACACATGTTGATATATCGTTTTTTTGTAGTTAGTTTCTCTATGAAGGTTGATAAATGTCTTCCAAGATGATTGTGCTTTCAGATGGTATTTTCCTTGTAACTTTAGGAAAGAAATGTGCTGAACGCCGAAAGTGTTTAACACGTAAGTTACTTTACGATGTCCCCGGCGAATTAAATTAAAATAAGTTGTTCTAAAGCTCACTGGAGAGAAGATAAGACGATTCTGGGTCCTTCAGCTTCATAAATCTCCGAGAGCAACATGACAGCGCAAGGACAGAATTCTTTTCAAAGCAACAAGAAGATACTTTCCTTTACAATAATTCCTCCAAGCTTGCAGCTCTTTTGTTTCGTTGCTGAGAAAGACAATGATACAGTCTGAGGTATAAGTAATTTCACTTGTTTGCGTTGATTCCTTTTTGGGGAGAAATAATGAACGGATTTGGGAGTAGAGCTGATTAAGCTAATGACTAACTCCATTATTCATCGGGAGCTGCTATTACCGTTCTTCCTCTTTCATGGTGCTGAATATGGTATAAACGTTAAGGAGAAATTATCCCCGGGTTGCAACACAACACCAAAAATGTTTCTTAGGAGCCCTTTATAAAGTTGTGTTTAAAAGGTCTGAAAGTGCTTGTCATTACTGAGTAAAAGAATTTTAGAACGGATGTTAAGTCACGCCAAAGGGGGTTGAACTTTGACTTTAAAAAATTCCGGACTGTCACAATTCATCTCAGCGACGCCGAAAACCATGGATTCGACACTATTTTGGATTTTTTATACCTCATCCCATCACCCGCTCACCTCCACCCCTACCAGTGCTAGGACTACCTTACACCCTCGCAGTTTGACACGAATTGGATGTAAGCTTTGGGAAAGCATTCTTTCTGATTATATTAGACATGTTTTCGAAATTAATAACTTGTTTGATAGAAGGCAGTTGGGGTTTTGTAAAGGTTTATCCACTGAAGCTCAACTTGTAGGATTCCAGCAAGATATAGCAGAAATCCTGGATTCAGGAGGTCAATTGGGACTGTATCGCGATTGACCTATGTAAGGCAGTTGATAGGGTAGATCGTGGGAGACTACTGGCAAAAATGAGTGCAATTGGACTCGGCAAATGAGTGACTGAATGGGTGGCTATGTTTCTAGAAAATATATCTCAGAGAATTAGAGTAGGCGAAGCTTTATCTGATCCTGTAATAATTAAGAGGGGAATTCCTCAAGACAGTATTATTGGAACCTTAAATTTTCTTATATATACGTATATAAATGATATCAGTAAAGAAGTGGTATCAGACATAAGGCATTTTGCGGATGATATTATTCTGTATAGAGTAATAAATAAGTTACAAGATTGTGAGCAACTGCAAAATGACCGCAATAATGTTGTGAGATGGACAGTAGGCGATGGTATGATGATAAACAGGGTTAAAAGTCACGTTGTGGGTTTCACAAATAGGAAAAGTCCTCTCAGGTTTAATTACTGCGTTGACGGGGTGAAAGATCCTTATGGAGATCACTGTAAGTACCTAGGTGTTAATATACGGGAAGATCTTCATTGGGGTAATCACATAAATACGATTGTAAATAAAGGCTACAGATCTCTGCACATGGTTTTGAGGGTGATTAGGGGTTGTAGTAAGGATGTAAAGGAGAGGGAATACAAGTCTCTGGTAAGACCCCAACTTGAGTATGGTCCCGTGTACGGGACCCTCGCCAGGATTACATGATTCAAGAACTGGAAAAATCCAAAGAAACGCAGCTCGATTTGTTCTGCGTGATCTCCGAAAAAAGAGTAGCGTTATAAAAATGTTGCACAGTTTGGGCAGGGAAGACTTGGAAAAAGAAGACGAGCTGCTCGACTAAGTGGTATGTTCCGAGCTGTTAGTGTAGATATGGCGTAGAATGACATTAGTAAACGAATAAGTTTGAGTGGTGACTTTAAAAGTAGGAAAGATAACAATATGAAGATAAATTTGGAATTCAAGAGGAAACATTGGGGCAAATATTCGTTTACAGGAAGTGGAGTTGGGGATTGGAATAACTTGCCAAGGGAGATGTTCAATACATTTCCAATTTCTTTGAAATCATTCAAGGAAAGGCTAGGAAACCACAGATAGAGAATCTGCCACCTAGGCGACTGCCCTAAATGGAGATCAGTAGTGATTGATTGATTGATTGATTGATTGATTGATTGATTGATTGATTGATTGATTGATTGATTGATTGATTGATTGATTGATTGATTGATTGATTGATTGATTGATTGATTGATTGATTGATTGATTGATTGATTGATTGATTGATTGATTGATTGATTGATTGTTAGACCAAAAAGGGGGTAAACTTGGACTTTAAAAAATCCGTAGTGTTACTATTCATCTCAGCGACCCCGAAAGCTATGGATTCGACGCTATTTTCGATTTTTTCATCTCACTCCCCCCTCGCCCCACACCCAAATGGGGACTGAACTTGGACTTTAAAAAGTCCAGAATGGTACCATTTATCTCAGCGACCCCGAAGAGTCTGGATTCGACGCTATTTACGATTATTTTTATATCTCAACCCCTTCTTGCCCCCCTCCTTCACTCAAAAGGGGGATTAACTTGAACTTAAAAATATTCGGAATGTTACTATTCATCTCAGCGACCCTGAAAACTATGGATGCAACACTAATTTCGATTATTTGTATCTCACTCCCCACTCGCTTCCCCATACAAAAAGGGGGTGAACTTGGAATTTTAAAAAATTCGGAGAGTTACTATTCATCTCAGCGACCCCGAAAACTATGGATTCGACAATATTTTCAAACATCTTTATAGAAAACAACCCTCTGACCCCCACCCTTAAGAGTGCTAGGGATGGCTTACCCCCACAGTGTTCGTCTCTAGATATTAATTCATAAATGTACCAAGTTTGGTTGAAGTTGCTCCAGTGGTTTAGGAGGAGATGTGTCATTTACAGACCCACACACACATCCATTTTTATACAGTAAGATTATCCTCAGAGAATTAATACGCAAATTCACAACTAAGCTGAATTAGCATCGTATACTATTGAATACTTGTATACCGTATGCCAAAAATACTATCACTGAATTATGTAGTTAATTATAGTGATAACTAAATCAGACACACTCATCAAAACAAAGACACTCTCTTACGCCAGCTGGCTTCGCGGGCTTGTGATCGAGAGACTTAGCTGTCGCAAGTATGGTGGTTTACGCCAATTTACTGGTACATACAACCCATACACTTTGGTGACGACTAGTTGGTTACGCCAAGTGGCTTGCCTGATCTTGCCATGTGTGGGGTTACGCCATCAATTTTCTTCGATTTTTGCTTTGAAGAAAGGTGTTGAGGGTTACGCTAATTTACCAGAATGTGCGTTACAGAGTAAAGTACTTGGTTCACATAAAACCTCAATTTGGAAATTCTTGAGGGTTACGCCAATTGGCCTGTACACCATCGACATAATACGTGTGCTCATTATTTTTACCAGACAATATTGTATTATTTATTCTGTTCATATCAAAATTATTAGAAATGTACGCATCGGTTCTAAATTCATCAACTGTTTATACCAGGACTGCATTATTTTCATCCACTACTATTATCGTCATGAGAAATATATGGTTACCTTCCACTTTCCGAAATGTCTAGGGAATCATGACAAAAGTCCTCATAGAACGACTTGCGTTGGTAGTCATGTAAAGAAAGGTAGGTCTCCTACTTCTGTACGGTTGATTCTCATTGTGTCTTCATACAATGGTTGAACTTGTAGTTTGACCGCTGAATGTCATTCCGTGGCCTATAATACCTGCTCTGCAAACTGATATTACAGTTTGTGCCAACTAAACGAGATAGTGTATAGTTTATCTTAGAAGAATGCCCAATGATTTGTTGAGTTTCTACCAGAAAACACATTTATCTTTCTCAGTTTTGCAGAATTCACAAATATCGTATATCTAAAGGAATTTGTGGTTTCATTTCCTTTTAGACGTATACTTTCACAAAGAGTACACATTAATAACTATTATGTCCGATTATCTCAATATTCCTGTGCAGTATTTATCTTGTTCTCCGTTTGTTAGAAGACAATTATCAGATGAAATGAAATGGCATATGGCTTTCAGTGCCGGGAGTGTCTAAGGGCAAGTTCAGCTCGCCTGATGCACGTCTTTTGATTTGACGCCCGTAGACGACCCGCGCATCGTGATGAGGATGAAATTATGATGAAGACGACACACACACCCAGCCCCCGTGCGAGCGGAATTAACCAATTATGGTTAAAAGACCCGACCCTGCCGAGAATCGAACCTGGGTCCCCAGTGAACAAAGGCCAGCACATTAACCATTTAGCCATGGAGCCAGACAATCGTCAGATAATAACGGCCCACTTCGAGACACTGGAGAACGTCCTGCTAGACACATCCCTCACGAAGACGGACTTTTCACGCAGATTACGGGTTCACTAGAAACTAATCTGGTCACGGCACACACGTATTTAAATGTACCAAATTACTAGGCCGATCTCACTTCTTTCTCATCCCCTTTCCGCTAATCTGTTCTGGACCATGAATAAATGCACCTTCTCCCATTCACATCTCCTGACACGTAAAATTTTACGTTAGTTCAATTTATTGCATGCTACAGACTCTAAACAATATTTTATAATATATCAAAATCTTAGGTTCAATAGTTCTGTCGCACAAGCATGTGCCTTATTTGGGGTGAGGTTTACGGGAGTAAGGTCGTGGGATTAGAAATGGGTGCGACTGGTTCTTCATCATTTCTGCATCAAACATGCACCAAGGCCCTAAGAAAAGTAGCACAAGGCATTTATTCTTTGTTTTAAATACCGTCACTTACTGGGAGAAACATGAAAATGATTACCTTAAGACATAACGAATAAGTTTTAAAGGTTTAATGCTCATATAGAGCCTTGCAGAAACTTCTCAATAGATCTTGTTATAAGAAATCGCTTAGGGAGTCGTTACCATTCTCTATGACTATAACAGTTTGAGCAACGTATTGCAGAAACCGAAGTTTCCCAAGTAGACCTGCCTCCGGATTATGTCATTAAAACTTAACCTACAGTTCCCGAGGCAGACCTTTGAAACCATATCTCCCTGTAGCGAGCTTTCTCGGAACTCCTGCAGTCATTTGAACCGTAAGAGAAGCAATTTACAGTATATTGTTTCCTCAGGCAGTACAATGCATTGGGGAAATGCATGTTACGTTAAGTTCTGTATTCTTAACGGTGTTCAAAATACTCATACCAATGCAATGAGATTTTACTAATATAAGTACGAAACAGCAGGTTGTGAATTTCGGAGCGTACCTATAGTGCAGACGATTTGAAGCGGATCATCTACATTTTGCCAGTGTCGGACTAAGTTGCTCAGACGGTAGAAATGTTAGCGTTCTGAGCCTAAGGTGGTGGGTTCGATCTCGGTTGAATCAGATCATACTTGTAGGTATTCAAATACACCAGGCTCATGTCGGTAGATTTTTGAAATGAAAACTCACGTCTATGTAGGGATGTTGCGATAATTTCGATATGAGTAAATATCGATATTTGGCAATTCGGAATCAATATTTTTTCGACATTTCTGTGTTATCGATACTATTTAATGAAACCGTTGGGAAAAATTAAGGATTGGTTGTAAAAATCAAACAATGGGTACAAAATTATAATAACAAGTAATAGCCTATTACCCAAAAAGAAGGACACGAAATATTTTAACACTGAAAAAAAAGGGGGTTGATCATTATATTTTAATCTCTGAATTATTTTGTTTTTCTTGGAACTGCAAGATCCAAAATTTAACTTAATTTAATATTTTTTTAAATAGGGCAACCCATTCTCTCAGCCCAGGAGATGTGTTGCGGAGAAGGTGAGAGGGGAACAGCTGTGGCCTATAAAAGGAATTGTTCCGGAATTTGCCTTTGTGAGGAGAACCGCGGAAAATCATACTCAAGACAGTCAATGCCGGGACCAACGTACTGATGTTCGCCAATGCTGCACTGATACAGCTGACGAACGAAGAACAAAAACAAATATGTGGTAAAACTGCTCATTAGGGCACTACTACTCAATCTGTTGGCCTGCAGAAATTGGAGGGACGTGCTGTCAGCATAATCCCATTCTTAGCCATATTTCTTGGTTTTCTTGGCCGAATCAGCTGCATAGCTGGTCTCATCAGGCTGAGTGAACCCCATTTCAGTCCTCAGACCACAATTAAAAATCACAAGTCTGGTCGGTCCCGGGTATCCAGGTAAGAGGCATGCACGCTACCCCCAGACCAGAGATCTGGCAAAGCTGATAAAGAAAAATGATTACTCGCTGACTTCTTACAAAATGACGTTTTATTCCAGTATTATTCCGTATCGGGCGTTCTCTTCGTATGGTACGGTCTTTCTTCAAACCATTCTCTGTTCGTTCTGTTCAACAGGAACATTGCGTTCCACTGATTGTGTAATACCATGGAACGACGTATTCAGAATGCTAAAAAATGTGGATTTTTTTAAAATTCATTCATTTGACTCTACACTTCTTTTACACAGATACGCTGTTTTATCACAGAAAAGCCTAATAAATATAGGCTAGACATACTTGAACGATCAACATCTATTTTATGTCATATGACGTTTTTGTCTCTCTAAACCTAGAACCAAGTTAGATCGATAAGAACATAATGGTCATTATTCCATAGAACAGCAAATAGATGGTTAGATGAGGCGAAGAAGAACACTGACCTACCTCTTCAGATCATGTTAAGGAAAGCTGAAAACCGCATTAGATGGAGGCATCTCGTCATGTCTACAAAGCGTAAATGATGAGGTCATGACTAGACCTCGGATTTTTAGGTGATAATAGGTTAGAATGCAAAATAATCTGGTTCGTAGGAAATGTCGTGCAACCCTTTCTTCTATAATGTAGCAAGGGTAACATAAATTACAGGAGTTCTATAGACTGTACCCCTAATGTCTATGCAAATCTCAAACCACAACCGTTGTACAGGGTAGACTATACTTGTTACTTGTTTCAGTAACTTTGCATTCTAACCTATGAGTACCTAAAATCCGGACTCCAGTCATGACGCTCCGCAATGAGCAAAACGATTAATGATGACCGAAAAGTAAACTTCGTATGTTGGTATGCGCTTGTAACATCATCTTCACCGTGGTTTATATTTATAAACAGCACATCTTCCTTAGACATGAAATATTCTCATGTTTTAACTGAGCTCGAGGTGACAATGTAATATCTTATTATTTCTCAGGCGGATGAAATTGGCCGGCATGAACTCACAGATTCTAAAAGAGAGCTTATTCCGCCCCAGTAAATACTCCGACTTCAAAAGAAACGAAGCTGTTCTTTTTATTCGAAAGAAACAATCTTTATCAGACTGGAAATTTAATAAAATGATAAGCGTGAGCCCAAGACTTCGAACGTAGAGAACTTTAGAAATATCAGTGGTGAAACAAATATTTAGATCAATACAAAAAACAATAGGGTTTGTGCATATCAAACAAAGCAAAATCAAGACGATAAACGACGGAGTTTTCTTCTATTAATACGGAACAAATTGAGCGGTTCATACTAGCTCCAAAATGTGCCCCATTTTAGCGATCCAGTCAGTCTCTCGCGTTAGTAACTTGCTTCTTGACTTCTGTTTAGTATATTTACGGAAGCCATTAAGCGAAGTCTGTGGACAAGTGGGACTTGAATTCCTCAGCGTTTCACCAAACCATGAGTTCAGCATTCTCAACAAATAAGTTGTTTTCAGTGCCAAAGAATCTTCAGAGTATTGATATATTCGACACGCTGAGAGTGCCGGAGAATACTTTGGTTAAATTTCAGATTTTCTTCGAAGTCCCAAAATAACTTATTTTCAATATAATGCTGAGATTGAAAGTCTAAACAATTAAATTTTACACTGTAAAAAACACATACTTTCATGTATTATCACCTTGAATATGAAACGTGAGAAGGGTCTCTTCTATCAAAAGCGCAAAAAACCTCAGAAATATACTCAGAAAATGTTAATTTATTTTCTTATTTATTTATACTTGTGTTTGGATATATTTCATTTTCATGTCTTTTGTTAATGGTATGTATATGCGATTTACTTTCCGTTTCCGATTCTTTATAAAAGCAAGTACAATCTCTATTCGAAACTGGGGCTTAACAAAGTGTTACTGACGTAAAGTATAAAATGCTCTATAATATGGAAATGTTCACTTGGAAATTTGTTCATTACTGGTAAAGAAATTATCAAGAAACATGCAGAACTTCGATGACAGTCGTGAACATAGGGCATTTGTTAAGTGTAACTCATATTTTTAGCTTGATGTACACAAACAGTTCATTATAGAGCAAATGGGCTGATTATTTGTGAAAATGTTTTGACAGATTTTCTGTTGAGAGTTTAAAATTAAGTAATTTGCGATTATCTCCAAACGAAATAGAAGTACATGATTTCCACAAAAATTCACAGGGGCTCCTCGCCTCCAGATTATCCTTCCATATCCAGATTATCGTTTCCTTGGTGTGTTACCTTCGTTATCTTCCAACTGAGAAGCTATATACATTATTTTATTGAACATCGTTATCTGTTCAGATTATTTTCGAGCAGAAATCCAAAAATGATACTGTTGTCTGTTGTGATGCAGTTCTCACTTTCTTTGGGACAATTTAATGGCGATACACAACGCCACATTGTTCAGGCATATTTCAAATGAACATTCCTAACCTACCCAGTTCAAATAGCAGACACATTGAAGTAGTACAGAAAACGTCATAAATTTAGAGTCTCCTGCTGTGAATGCAGATCTACGAGGGCTGGAAAAAAGTAGTAGCTACATATTTATATATTGTATATGAAACCATTTATTGTGTAACTACATATCTGCAAAGTGATGTATACGAAACCATTTATTCTATAACCACATCTCTACTGGCCTTCAGTTTTTCTTTTTTCTTTTTTTTTTTTTGCTAGTTGCTTTACGTCGCACCGACACAGATAGGTCTTATTGCGACGATGGGACAGAGAAGGGCTAGGATTGGGAAGGAAGCGGCCGTGGCCTTAATTAAGGTACAGCCCCAGCATTTGCCAGGTGTGAAAATGGGAAACCACGGAAAACTATCTTCAGGGCTGCCGACAGTGGGGTTCGAACCTACTATCTCCCGAATACTGGATACTGGCCGCACTTAAGCGACTGCAGCTATCGAGCTCGGTGGCCTTCAGTTTAATCCCCCGTATCGTGTTTCACCCGATACCAGATATGTGGAAGGCGCAGATCATCAGCAAAATGTATTTTCTAGTGGTTTAACGTCGCACTAACACATCGAAGGTTTTCGGTGACACAAGGAAGGTAATGGACTAGGAATGGTGACGTAGCGGCCGTGGCTTTAATTAAGGTACAGCCCCTGGTGTGAACACTGAAAAACTCGGAAAACCATTTTCAGGACTACCGACGGTGTGTTTTGAATCCACCATCTCCCGAATGCATGTTCACAACTATGCGACTCTAACTGCGCTGCCAAGTCACTCGGTATAAGTAGAAGTGCAACTATTTTGTCCGTGACAGAGTCCCTACTACTTGAAGTATGTCGTCTTATGTATGGAAGCGTTTTCCTAGGAGTGGTTCCTTTGGTTTGGGAAAAAGATCGAAGTGACAAGTATTCATGTCCGGTGAATGGAGTGGATGCTCCAGGTCCTGCCACTTCCACCATGCCAACACTTTCCTTACAAGAGCAATATTGTGACAGTGGGCATTGTCACGCTTGACATCGTTATTGCATTTGGAAATGAGGACATTTCCTCCGTCCGCAATATAGGACGAAGATATAATTCCTGTGAGGAATTATTGGAACGGTAGAATTGGGTGGTCCAGGATAGGCCCCCATATTCACCGGACATCAGTCCCTCTGACTTCGGTCCGTTCCCCAAAGTAAGGGAATCACTCCCAGAGAAGCGTTTCCTTACACGATGCTTTCACGAACAACAATAAAGGCTACAGTGCTACCGATATCGTGCGTCTTCCTCACATCTGGAAACGGGTGCAACTTTTTTTCAAGGGAGAGGAATAGTGACTGTACAATAAATGGATCCGTATATATGCATATGTCACCACTTCCTTTTTTTTCAGCCGTTGTATTGTCCTGTGCATGTACCCTTTACTCTTCAAAATGTTACATATTAATATTACGCTTCTAACGTAAACTGTTCTGGCTCATTTTTCATTGCATCCTTAGCTGAGATAAGCGGCAATCCTTCCCAATATCGTAAGAGTAATATAAATGTGATTTTAGAGTCCGTTTAACAACGATAGTTAAACAGATGGGTAAAACAATTCGAATTTGATTGTTTTGTGTCTGGTCCATATTGCCTGACCTATAAAACATAGGACTCAAATTTCACTTGCTGGACACTCTGTAAGGAACTTAGAAGAAGAAATATATTCTTCTTATCTTCTTTCATGAGATTAAATTTCATTAAAAATTAATTTGCAATGTTATTATATCCGCACGGTAATGAAGCGGATAAGGAAGACAGTAATCTCTAACTGATTAGAAGAGAAATGAGGATCTTGATCCCTGACCTTAAAAGCTAGTAAATTACAGTATTGACAGAGTGAGGTGTAATGAGCGTTCCACTAGGCGTACTGCACAGTGAACAGTCCTCCTCGCAGCTATCTATTATTACTTATAATACATGATTACTCCGACGATTAAGTAGCATAAATCCTAACCTGAAACCTTCACAACTGCATATTATATTTTAATACGAATAAACATGAAGAAGGAGACTACTTACGATTGTGAATGTGTGGGACTTGGGCAACATGAAGAGTTGACAATAACTTGATGGTGGTGCGTCTGCCTGATGTAGTAGCTGTAATTGTGGTAGCCCTGTTGCCTTGGGGAGTCCGTACTGGGTCCCGCCATGTCTGGTGGAGGGCTGTCCACCATAGGGATCTCCGCACCACCGAAAGCAGTCTCTTGGTCGTCGTGGAGTGCCTCATGTTCCTCGCCTTCTTCTCGTTCCCGACTGTGATGGTAGTGGTGGCGGTGATGGTGGTGTCGGTATCTCTTCCTAGGGAAGAGGCCAGACGACAGGAGGGCACTGTCTGACTGTCTCTTGCGGTGGTGACGATGGTGGTGACGGTGGTGATGGTGGTGGTGATGGTGGTGATACGGGTGATCGTTGTGTGAAGATGAGGCAGTAGAAGAAGAAGCAAGTCTCTGGTGCCGATTTGAGCTATCGTGGTTATGGTGGTGATGGTTGAACGTGCTATGACTTCGAGGTCGCACAGCCTTCTTGTTAGGAGTGTGAGAGGATGCAGCTTTGATGGCAACCACTTTACTCTCAACCAGGGCTGCCAACACTGCCTCCAGCCGCACCAGCTCAAGGGCTGTGTTAGTAACTGTTTCACCTAATGAAATAACCCCACTATCTGTTAATTTTGAATGTTGAAAGAAATTAGAGTACTTGCATAAAGTGATCTTAAAGACTTATAATCCCGGCCGTCTTGATGTAAAGGAAATGAAAACGATTGGTTAAAATAGTGCGATATCTTAATATTACTGCAATATTCTTATAAATAAATTGATTAATAAACGAATTAAAATTTAATTAATACACAAAATATTGCCATTATGCAATTAAATCCTTTCACAGCTCAGCTGAGCGTATTATATTTTAAAACCTAGGAAAAATTCCAGGAATTATGGCCAGTCAGGTAAAACGAACAACATGAAACCTTCGGTGTGGCATTGTCACCGGTCAATCCATGAGAGATTTTTAAATAAAAATTCATATTCCTATCGTAAAAAATTGATTTTCCATGCCTATTACCACAATACAAGCTGGCACGAAAAACTACAAGTTTGCTTAATTTTGATTTATTCTTGAAATTTTAAGCGCAAGTTTGTTTATATTGAATTTTACTTACTGGAAAGTACCTTAATATCCCTATCATATTCCATATTAATACTTCTGAACTGACTACAACGAGGACTATATGCTGTATTATCAGTTTTTCGGCTTTAAGTATTTCTTTTATAGCATGGGGAATAACACTAGTAGACATTTTTTGTCACTTGTTTATAAACTCCAAGACTTTTATGACAATGAAAACCTATTCTGAAGTAAAAATGCACGCCTTCTGGTCCCAAATTTACAATACACATCCGTTAAACTTATTTATAAGGTAAAACTTTACCCCACCATTAGAAGCGAAGGACTTAATTCATCATAAATTCATCTTAATTATAAAATGAAAATGACAATACAGAGCTTGATTGACCTGAAAATTACTTTCATGCTGATACTATCCAACTAAACTCAGCTAGCACAAACATAATGAAGAATATCGTTAGACATATGAATATTTTGAATAATGATTCATGGGTCATATATTAATACTGAGCCAAGTACAAATACATAATAGGTTAATTAAGGACATAATATTTGTAAGAAGTTGTCATCAACTTCATAGATCTTTTGATCACCCAAAGGGTTTTATCAAAGAATCCATCGGCGATCCATTCTGAAACTCATGGAAATGTGAAAAATTCTTCGAAAGTACATAGAAACGGATGGGAAGACCATAGGGTTTTTGTATATTGTAGATATAACCTATATTCTGAAAATAATTACTTGACGAAATCCTTGGCAGTTCTGGCATCAGTAAAGAATAAAACTGTATCACAGTGAAACTAAGAATAGTTTAATCGATTTTCCTTAACAAAGATTTGTATTTACTGTACTTTACCAAATAGAGCATATATTGAAATATACACAGTGTATAACATATTTAGTCGTCACTGATTTATTTAAGTGAGGAATGAAATTCGAAATATTAAAAGTGTTCAAGTATTTTTCCATTACATGAGTGCAAAGCTACCAAAGCTAGAATACATGTCAGATACATTTAAAAAATTCTATATCGATATTCACAACGTCCGAAAATTGAAGGAAACCAGTTTAATTTAACAGTTGAATGTAAATGCAAAGACATATTTGAAATTGAGTTATATACTCCAGTAAATCCAAGGAAAAAACTTGAAGTGTTTTTCGGCAGTGTATAAACTGTTTAGAACTAGGACTCCCAACCTTCGCTACGTTAAACCATGGTGCTTTCATGTGATTCCATACAAAATGTCAGAATTGATTTCTGCGACACTTATATTCTTTCTCATTTCCCTTTTCTAATCTCAACTTTTCCAGCAAGTCTTTGTGTCTTTTATACGTAACAACCCACAGTAATATTGTATCTCTGGATTTAAATTTATAATTTATACGGGCGTGGTACCAACAGGATTAACAAGGTAATGCACTGCTCCAATCGTTTTCAGAATTACTATTTGAATATAAATTATCTTAACTTTGATTTATTCAAGAGAGGCACTGAATCTATAGCCACTTTATGAAAATTTTTATTTGATAATACAATTCTAATTGTTAACGAAAAATGGTCCAGTTTGTCCGGCTACTGCTCTCACATAAATTATAACTTGTAACGGGAACGTTCTATAAATTTCCTCGGCCATTAAAAGAATATGCAGAACTAAATCAAATATAATTTTAGGAAAAGGAAGACATGCATCTCTCTAGAGAAAATTTTGAAATTGGCCTCATTTTAAAAATTTGCCTCTTTAATTTCCAATTCGATAGTCCTGGCTCGTGTACTGAATGAAGAAAGATTTTCAGTCCAGTTTCTCACTCTCGTTGTGATTTATGACGTGAACTCTCATTTTCATAACATCAAAGATATAATTATTGTACAAATGCATGGTTAGTTTCTTTTTTACATTCCTGTTGCAGGGTAAGGGTTTATAAGATGGGTTACGAGATATTTTGGTTAACACTTTCATATTGTCCAACATTAATCGAATTCGCTCAAAAGTGTACAATGGCCTCTTTCATACGTATGCGATGAAGAGAGTGCCTCTGACAGCAGAGTGCTGGCCTCCTTAGCCGAAGGTGATCGGTTCGATCCTGGCATATTCCGGTGACATTTGAAGGTGTTCAAGAACGAATCACAATTAACGTGCAACAAGCTACGCTATTCATTAGGAAGTATCACGAACGCCATAATTTCGATAATATCAATATTCGACATGTTTATAAGTGTATTAGGTTAGGATTAGTACTTATCTTAAATCTTATTTACGAATAAATGTACAGAAACGTAAAATAACTCATGCTAGACAATATTTCTGGCATCTCGACTTCTCCGAATATCATAACATGCAGTATGTTGGAACGTAAACCAATCAATTATTATTATTATTATTATTATTATTATTATTATTATTATTATTATTATTATTATTATTATTATTATTATTATTATTATTATTATTATTATTATTATTATTATTATTATTATTGAAAACTGACTTCCAGATGGTCGTTTCGTCCTCGACTTCATTTTAGCTACAGCCAGCAGTGAGTGGTTAGTGTTTCGTAGTTCGCGGTTCCGATGCCAGGTGGCGGAATTATTGAAAGCAATTATCTATAGTAGGCGATATCTTTCATGTCGGCACGTAAAATAATCCTGGTTAATAAATTAGGATTTCCTTTGTCATACTTCCTTCGTAATTCTTGGCTATCAATTGAGAGTTATCTCTTTCGCTACTAACAGCGCTGACTGTAGTAACTAATGTGACACGGTCCCTTAGCGAGAAATGAATGTCCCTCGTCTCATTGATGAATGATTTATTTATTTTGGCAGGATTAAAGACAAGTAACCTTCTCTTACATCTATGTTAATATACTATTTACAGCGAGCTGTTTACGATTAAAAATGTGTACAAACCTAAATATTTGATAAATAATTTGAAATACTTTATTAAGTGAAATATTGATTAATTTATTAAAATACTATTTTATACTAATAAGATATGACTACTTTATTCAGCTGCCTAGCATGTTTAAATGATTATGTGTAGTATAAACAAAAACTGTAATGTTATGTAAAATATGCTCCTGGTCCCCGGATTGAATCCTGGCCTAGTCGGTTGGCATTTATGAGTGCCTGTGTCGGATTTTCTAACACGTTAAGATGCTGTTTTCCATGGCAAAATTCCAACGTTTTAACGTCTATTAAAATCCTTAGCAGTTAAAGGAACGTTAAGTGTATACATTCGCATTATTATTATTATTATTATTATTATTATTATTATTATTATTATTATTATTATTATTATTATTATTATTATTATTATTATTATTCAACATAAACTCTCCAACATTTTACTCGGTTCCTGACCAGTAACTAGGCTCGTCTTATAGATGAATGAGGAATACGGTATTCTTCGAATAAAGTTTCTTGCTTGTAACCTGTTTTGTTCCATTGTTCGAAAAATGAAACGCTTAAAGAAAACTCTGGCCATTTCTATTTAGAACAGTTGACAGATATCTGAATATGAAAACGTCAAGTTGGCATACCTGCCCAACAGCTCAAATATAGTAGCTTTCATTTTAAAAATATCTCTTTTCCAGCGATTTACTGAATTTTGAGCGAACTTTGATTTAGTAAAACCATCAACATCCCTATGTACGGGCTGCCAACAGAGGAAAAAGTGTACAATACGCAAATTGAAGGTTTAAAATTATATAGCTGATAAAATGACAGCCAGAGAAAAGTTAATTTTCTAGTAATATATACTTGTATATTAACAATAATTGGCAGATACTTGCTGTGCTACATGGTCAGTATGTTGCCTTTTATATGGTGGTTCATAAACGTTAATACATTCGATCTACAGTATATTGCTACAATATGCTGTTGAGATAAGTGTACCAGTGGACACAAATTGGCACATAAAGATTGTACGTCATACACCGTGCATTCTTATTTTAGTACACGTTACGGAACATATTACAATATTACAAAAAGATGCAGTCACACACAAGAATGAAACGGCTGTTTTTGAGAGAAAATTTATGAATTCTAGTGATAAAGTAGCGTTCTGGCTGCGGCCGTTCAAGTGGAATATCAACACTCATATTCCCCTCTTATTTTGTCTGACTGTCAGGCAGACGGATAAAGTGAAAAATAAATAAATAAATAAATAAATAAATAAAATAAATAAATAAATAAATAAATAAATAAATAAATAAATAAATAAATAAATAAATAAATAGGGTTCCAGGAATCAACCTGGGAAGAGTCCTTGTGACTCTGGGCAAATGGTAGTGAAATGCGTCGTTGCCAAACTCTTGCAACAATATTATATTGGGTTAAGCAAGAGAACCCAACTAGCCTCTTTCACTACAACTCCAGTACGTAACCTACACGAGGTGCCCCCTGTTAAGCTGAGCAACCCAGTGGAAGGTTGGGTAGCCAATCTCAGCGGGAAGCTGGGTCAGTGAACCGACCAGTGTTGGGGGCTTCAAGGTTTACAACCTTGATAGTTAAACACCACGTTAACTTCGGGAAACCCCACTAAACTTTTTCGCAGTTAAGAACCACGTGGTCCATCGTAGGCCTAAACGAAGAAGAAAAATAAACAAATAAGTAAGTAAATAAATAAATAAAATATGGACCTATAAGGTGGATAATTAATTTCAATCATAAAACGGTCGAGAAAACTAAATATTCAGTAAGAATATTCTGACGAATTTGGCGCAGAAGATGAGATGTACAAAAATTTCTCTAAGGATCATTTCTAACTTGTTCGTATAAAGTCACTTTCTATCTTTCGTGAATCTCAGGCAGGAATTGTAATATCCTGAAATCGTAGACTATTGCGTATAATATCAAATTACGTTTAAATATGTAGAACAAACTGTATCAATTCTGGAAAAAAAGTTTTAGTTTGTCTTTTAAATGTTAATTTGTTGAGAGTGATCTGGTTAGAGCTGTATACAAGCCAGGAGGGAACAGTAGGCAGCACCGCTATGGGCAGCGATATGTCAGTGATAGCAGTAGTCGGGGTAAATGAACGACATTTTCATATCCCCTTTGCTTTCACGAATAAAACTCAGTAAGAATATTGATAAATGAGTGATATTAATTGTAATAACAATTATAACAAAGTAAATTTAATAGTGACTGAAATTGTTACTATGAATTTCAGAATATTGACATAAACTTAATAAGTAATGTATTCAGTAGCATCGGCAGGAATATTACGTCAGAACGAATTAAATATTCCTGCAATAAAGCTTGTTCGTAGAACTAGTCTATTTGTCAATAATAACTTTCAAAGTGCTAATTTTCCCCCCTTCTGTTCCAAAACTTAAGTACAGTTGGATTATTTGCTTAGAGAAAGAAACTAGATTCATTTATATTTAGAGCGCACTAACAATGGGTATGCTTTTGCTTTATCGTCCATTGCTAACCCTTAAGCACCTGTGGTCAAACGGTTATATTACAGTACAAGCCTCTTGTGCTCAAGATCACGGCTTCGCACATGGCTGAATTTGGTAAACTTTAGAAGGCATCGTCTTGATCATATGGGGCTGTAGACGAAAGCTAATTTGGTACTTTTTCCACTGAATTACTTTTTCTATTCAAATACATCAATATAGATTTCCCCTGTCTGCTACTATGAGCTAATTTCAGTGACACGACACTAAGGGGACAAACCGTTGATAATGACACTCAAGTGCCTCAAATGGTGTCAACTATAAAGAAGATGTTTCGGCAACAATGTTGTATTAAAAAGGACCGAAGAACACAATGGAAGGTCTTTGAATTCATGCTAATTAGTAATCAACAGCAATTTCGTTGTGGATAATTTAGTAACAACAATCAAATTTATCACCCGTTAAGTCTACAAATACTGTCCGGTACGTACATCCAGATATTGCTGATTGCTACAATTCTGTAAAGTAACAAATAAAGTATTAACCTCACACTGCTGATATACAAAATCCATTTTACTGTCTCTAGTTTTCAGTTGCCGTCCAAGCCCTATTACAATGAACTGTACTCTTCATGGATGTTTCGAAGAATAGTTCAAGGATTCCTCAGAAGAGAAGAACGCATATTTCATCAAAAGATTTAAAATTAACTATCGGAAAATGACAGCGATATTACAAAATCGTAGTAATGCCATACATTAAAAATTTCAATTGAAATCAGTATCCTATATTGTGTGTTTGAATGGCTATAGTAGAAGGCGTTCATGCAAGAAGAGCAACAGTAAAGCGATTCTGTAAACTTAAATTGTTTCCTAAAGTCATGATATTGGTGTGTTCACAAAATTAAAATATCGATTTGGATTTGTGTACAATGAATGCATTCCTTATTACGATTATGTCAATTCCATGCATATGCAATCCATAGGTAGATAATGATTACTTATTGAAAATATTACCATTTTCTTACGAATGTAGGTATTGTAGATTTCCGAGGTAGTAACGTCTGAACCTAAAGTTGCAGGAATTCTCACCACTAACTTATATTACATTTTCAGATGACATAAAGAACTGAATAATGTAGAATTTAGTACTATCGGACCAAATAGAAGTTACATATTAGAAAATAATATTTCCGTTTGGAATTATAAGGTGCCGTAGTTTTCAAGGAAAATGTTCGAACCAGTTTTACATTTCAACCTTCTCATCTCGATGATTCTCCGAATTATACACTTCCAATCTTCTTATTTCGATTATTCTCTGAATTTTACACTTATTTGTGCAAATGTATAGAATACAAGCAGCTGATAAAATATCTCACTTGAAGATATTTGTATAGGGAGTTTCTTTCAAGAAGTGAAGAGAAAGATGTTTCTGTATGAACATCTGAAGATATGCTATGCTCAAAATACCGCAGTCCCTATGTTTCCAGCTTTGTTTTATCAAGGATTATGAGATTATTTCTGTTGCTATTAAAATGACCTATATTACATGGGTATGTTTTTGCCAACAGTTCTTGTAATATAATGTTTCAAATATGGGACAAATTTTCTTTTCTTTTCTTGAAAACTATTGCTCATATTGTGATATATAAAACTTTATTCCTGAGGAAAAATCATAAAATACAGTAAATAAAAGTATACAAATAAATAGATTGAAGGGCCGTTGTATTTTTCAAATTGATTATTTATTTACTTTTTTTAATTTATTGTTTTGTATGATGTTGTTAAAGCTACTTTGACGGTAGCATGGAATTAGGACTATTTAGAGTAATTGGTAATTAGAAAAGAACTGATCCATGAAATAATGATTATCACTATTTCGAATCACTACTTAAATATTCGAAACTTTTCCATATTCCCTGTCTGTTGTCGTTTTTCCTCCGAACTATTGAAACAAAAATCGCACGTACAAAAGAATTTACTGATCCTTTTGAAATAGTAAACGTAGTCCTGTACCCAACACTAGATGGCATGCATCATGCAGAGTGAAGTACAGAACATTGACAGAACATTTAAAAACACAATGCGTTAAATAGACGTTGTGATCTTATTATTAATTGAAATACGGAATCTGCCTACAGTCAGCTGGGTTCTTTTGCGAGAATGGAGATTCTCTAGAATTTGGCATATTTGTTACCCTGTAACGCAATGTGAGTAGCGTGCAAATAAGCAGTGGGTTGTAGTGTACTGGAAATAAAGTAATTGCGCATATGTAGAAGTACGGGCATGTTTGACATTCGAATCATTAAGGATATATTGCGTATATACACAACACTAAATACTACTAACCACCACAGAAATACTCAATAGGACTTCTGGCGACATTAAAGACATCCTGTCATAAAAATTGGTTGTATCCTTATGCAGTACTGACCTCAAGTAACTGAAGAAGTCATCAACAACGTCTACAATGAGAGCGAATTTCTGCAACTAAAAGTACACCGTTTCTACTCGTGTAATCTACAGAAACAAGTATAGTACATTTCTTGTATAGCGTAACGATGCCTAGCATTGATAGATAAATAGAGTAAAATTAATTATTTCCCAAACTGTTACCGTCGTCGTGCTGGAAGTCCAAGTCCTCCGTGGAGACCGCCTTGTCGGCCACCTCGGCGCCTGGCCTCATGACGCTCGACTAGCCCACGTCCATGCCGGGGCATTCAAACAGTGTCGTTTCACGACGCTTACCAATACACAAACGTGGTCTGTCTCCGTAGACTGAATATCCGTATAGTCAAAAGGAGAGACTGGCCTCATAGGTAAAGAAAAGATTTATTGCTAACATGACCTATCATTTAACATTGAAGTGAGCGACATGAACCCTACCAAGCGAGGCTTTTAACAACATCATTTTATAAGCGTAACCTCTTACTTCTAACGTCGGATACCATAAATTTGTGAACGTAAAAATATACGTGAACCCTAGTAATCAATATGTACAAACATTTTCCTACAAGCTACATATTTATTGGACCTCTGATTGATGACGTAACAACTTGTTATTAATTTACACTACCAACGTATTAGCTAAGACGAGTAATTCGACGTCAAGGCATTCATTTATATGAGGGTATCTACAAGTAGTAAGACGAAATATTAAGAAATTAAACGCAATGAAGAGAGTAAGATATTTAGGGGGATAAAAAGGCTTTCAATTGAGCTTCTTAGTGGTCAGCATTGTACATGATGTTCTTATTTATGCACTAGCACCATCTCATGTTAAGAGAGAATTTCGCATTTTGACATAGCACGCAACCCTATGAGGTAGAGCGTTGTGCACACGTAAATGGTCGTCCATTTTGTCGGCATATCGAGTTTCACGGCTGTCGCATCGTCCCGCTTAGTTCGTACTCATCAAGCTACACCTTTTATATTAACACTAGAATGTTGGTCATCTTTGTGTTAGTCAGTGTTGCACTGTTGAAGAGGTCTTGCAGAGACTATGATGTAGTTAGCAGAGCACACGGAATCTGCAGATGAAAACAAAACATTGTTAAAGTAATTGTATGTCCAATACACAACGTATATGTAATATGAGCACATATCTCAAAAAGCTGATGCAGGTGTTAGGTTTAAGGAGAAGTATTATCATATGTCTTCAAACTAATCATATTTTAATCCCCTAAACTAAGAAACTGCTTTTGTTGTTTTGTTTTACAGAATAGCGTAAGATAATAGTCATGTCATTTCCTAACACAAATCGTATAGAATATCAACATTCACTCAAGGCGTGTAAGCACACAGATGAAAGAGAAGCCAGGCAAAAGCTTAAAATATTGTCATGCAACTACTTGTTAAGAGCATATATTTCACAAAGTCTGATGCAGGTGTTAGGTATAGGGAGAATAATTATCATATGTTCTCAAACTGAATAGCAGTAATTCCCTTAACTTGAGAAATACTACGTTTTGTGTTGACTTGATTTATAGATTTGATTTAAATCACATAGATTCCTAAAGAAGTTCGTTAGAATATCAGTATTTAGTCAAATCGGACTAACATACAGACGAAAGTAAAGTGATAACAAGTGTGAAATATCTCCGTGCAAATATCAGATCGGAGCTTCGTACGTAAGCCAGTTTCAGTATCATCATATTTATACGCTAGCACACATGTTACGAAATATGTAATTTTCAGCTAAAGCCTCGCAATCGCTAAAGCTGAAGATATGTAGTTTCATCGTCGGGTATCTAAGGACTGTCTTATCCGATACAGTGGAAGCTGGTCTCAGTAACAATGAGGGAAAATCGTGAAGGTACTAACTGCAGTTATTAGATTTCTATAAACAGAAAGCACGGAGCCTATGGAGATCCACAAATACATTATTTATATGTATGAACACGTCTGATACTAAAAAATGATACTCAGGGCTTTATTATGTACACTTGTATATTCACTGCAGCATGTTCGGACGGACATCGTATCTGCTCCAAGACAAGCAGTATTCTTCTATGTATGCCTACAGAGTCCGGGTTTTCCTTTCTTACGAGACAAATTACTGCCAGTAATTCCTTGCTTGATGACTCAATTGTTAGATTCACTATTTAGCTACTAATTGTCACTTAGGCATGTTCCGAAACACTTATTAGTATAGATGTGCGTTACCTGTTATAGGAATAAATACTGTGATTGTGTCCACCATTTTATTGTAAGACCTTGGGGAGGGGGGGGGGGGGAATCAGCCTGGCTCTTGCCACGATTGACATCACAAAATTAGGACCCCGCCCGTTCGACGCGGAGCAACCAGTTAGGAACGAGTCAGGAGTACCAAAGCCAGCCCTTCCATGTCATTGCCCTTTCCTCTAACGGCAGGCATCACTGCGGTGTGACAAAGACCTGGAAAGTGAACACAGATCATTCCGAATCGAGAGGACTCTAGAGAGTTCTTCTTTCGGAAAGGATCTCGAGGGGCAGGTCTCCCTATTTAAGGCGGACGAGATAAGCTCAACAGCTACTCGGTGTCAGAAATTTATTGCTCTTGAGTGAGTACTGCTGTGAGCGACTTGAGCACTGAGTGGGGTATTGCGAGTGAGCGTACGCCGTGAAGTTCACAGCCAGTCAGTCAGTCAGTGCAGATGAGCAGTGCAGTGCAATGCAGTGCTTTGAGTCTTCTGTCCGTGGAAATGAGGTTATTGTTTCATTCTTTCTGTTGTCGAGGAGTTGAGCTGCTGTAAAAAGAATGTTTGTGTCTTTAGTGCAGTGAGATCGTTCGGTGAGAGATCGGCAAAGTACAGTATACAAAGACTGTCGTATCTGCACGACGTTCAGGATTGTGAGACTGTGTTATGCGCCAGCTGTGAACTAAGTGGCTGTGATAATGAACAGCGAGTATAATTATGGAACTGCTTAGACTATAAGTGATGGTAGCGAAACACCGTGATTGCGTACACTGTGATTGCGTTAGTTTGTAAGCGGTAGAGTGAACAGCCAGTGTAACTGAGTTAGTGAGAGTAGCGAGAGTGCAAGCTGGTGTAGTTGTGTACCTATGTAGTGTGCAAGGATTAGTTAATTAATAAATTCTAGTCTTAGAATTTTGTCGCTACCAGTGCCGTGTTTTTATTTACCAAACCCGCCACGTTACAAAACTATAGACAGATTACATTCACTGCCTATTTACTATATGTTGTTGTATGTAATTTATGTACTTATTCGGGAGATAGAAACTATGTTAATTTTTGACTAGCCTATGCATATCGATTCCATTTTACAGTATAATTGTCTGGGTACAGTTTGCACGCACAGAAATACGAAGTTGTTTAAACATAATATACTCTTTTTTTAGCCTATTCCATGTGGTATCAAGCTCTCGATGTGCTTCTTATAATATAAATAAAATACCACTTAAGTAAAATGAAAGTGAAATCAATGAATGGAATTATAGTCGAATAGCTCTGTCTGAGAGTACTTGTGGCTTGATTTCAAGTTCTATTAGAATTAGAGGTCCTTCGCCTTCGATAATGACCGATTTAAGAGAAATTATTCCATAATGACGCCTTTAAGCTTCTACTACAAGTAAAAGTGAAAGCCTTCTTTACAGCCCAAGTAGATAAACATACTGGCCTTCAGAGCCTGTCACACATCTCCAGAATGTTAACGGACCAAAAATCTACTGAGTAAGAAAATATCTTCTATTTCCATTTTGTTCAGCAAAAATGTCTATTTTGTCAGTGAAATTTGAACTAGATATACAGTGGGGAAAGACTCAGTCGAAGTCATTCATCCACATAGCATTATGATGGAAGAATATGTGTTTAAAAAGAGACTAGAATATTTACTCATATATTTACGTGTGACGCGAATTACTGTTCTGTGTATTATACTATCTGCGCACTTTTTAGCGATAGATTTACACTCTTAGTGCTGAAGCGGTCGACCTCGGCAATCTTCGAGATTCGTACTGACAATCTTTGAAACACAAACTATGAATCGCTTATGCATCGCTGTGCGACGTCTGGCGTACACTTTACGTACTAGTACTGTTGTTATTTACACAGCAAAGCCAAACTATAGAATTCACTCTAGGAATAAGATTCGCATCGAGAAATGTTATATAATGTGTGTGTGACAACAGTTGTTGGCTTTAAAAAACAAAGGTTTTAAAAATTCATATCGATCGATCATATTATCGATTCAATTCCGATTTCATTTCCATTCAGTTGGCAGTACTAACGGAACCGGAAGTGCTCCCTCCTTACTCCTCAAACCCGTACACAAATCTATCGCTAAAAAGTGCGCAGATAGTACATTACCGAACGTATGGATCATTCCTTGATTTTTTATAAAATAATGCATTAGCCAATAGTAATCGTTGAATAATTCAATAAGAGGTTGAACATTCAGTGAAAAATTATTTCGAGGATTCTGATAGGACCTTGGAGCCATAGAGTTTTATACGTAACCACTTCAGCTCCTCTTTATCTCCGTGAAGGTTTTTTGTCGTCAAGAATATAACACGAAGCTAGGCATTTAAACTGCTGCATTTACCTCGCAAATTTCATAGGACACCAAGGTTGAGCAGAGAGATTACTCACATACCTGTACTGCGGTCTATCCCATCTTGATGTTTTCATTCGGGAAGGAAATGCTGTCTGTATTTTCAGGTGGATTGCAATGAGCCACATCGTAAAACAGAAAAAAATTCCTAAAGCAAGGAGGACGAATCTATTGACACGTGTGCCACTAGGTGACACGCAAACACGACTTCTGTGGCACGCTGGTCAATATATCAATATTATATTGTAATGTAGGTCGATAATCCAGTGACATAGCATATTTTAACATTGCACTTTTATAAAGAAGTATGCCGAATTAATTCTATGGCCAAATTTGTTTATAAATTCTAATAATTTAAAGCAGAAATGTATCTTATTCTTAAAATGTATACTTACCTATTTTTGAAATGTGATTTTCAGCGAAGTTTGCAAAATAAAATCATGTAACATTCAGTCGATTGAGTTATATGCACTGCAATCTAATACTTAAATGAAGTCAAATGAAGGGGTTTGATGATGCTTTAAAGGTAAATAACCGGTGGCATACTAAACAGTAAGTAATAAACAAGACGTTAATTGACATGCTATTCGGAAAAGATTTTCCATCCCAGTCCTAAAGGATAAGTCGTGATTGCCAAGCAGTAACATTGCAGGCTATTCCACTGTACAGAGTGTTGTGTCTGACATGATTTATGCCAGTGAACTGCTCGTTCAATATTACTAATAAATGTTTACTCCTATGAGTTTGGTTATAATGTGAAGATAATATTGCTTCGTCTTGTTTGAACCAAATACGATGGTAATGAAAGTCATAACTTCCACTGACGAAACTTCGGAAACTTGTGACTCCATTGTTTCTCGTAATTCACTGTCAGCCACGTTGGAAAATACCAATGTTACACGGAAAATACCAAAACCGATAAAAACCATTTAACAAGGATACAACTTTTATGGAGTTGAACTATTATTTTACATTAAATTATATAATTCTCGTAATAATGTGAACAGTTTGTAATCGTGTCTCCTCTTATGGAAAATTTTGCAAACGAGCCTCAGTTTAACGTTTCGCAGTAAAAACTGAACACCATGAGCTTAGCATTAAAATGTCACCAAAAGTGCTACATTTTGCAACTCTCCACCACACAAATCAGGTAAGAACAAAAACTTTTTTTTTTTTGTTATTTGCTTTACGTCGCACCGACACAGATATGTCTTATGGCGACGATGGGACAGGGAAGGCCTAGGAATGGGAAGGAAGCGGCCGTGGCCTTAATTAAGGTACATCCCCGGCATTTGCCTGGTGTGAAAATGGGAAACCACGGAAAAACCATCTTCAGGGCTGCCGACAGTGGGGCTCGAACCCACTATCTCCCGATTACTGGATACTGGCCGCACTTAAGCGACTGCAGCTATCGAACTCGGTAAGAACAAAAACAAGAACAAGGATTAAGAATAAAAAATCCATTATCATGCCAACAGAACGTAACGGTCGTTGACGGGCAGATAATTGGCGTGAAATTAAAAAAACAGCAACCTTCGCGCACTCTGATGCCCAAGGGCCAACCAAATACCCAACCGAACCTCTCTCGGCCGGTGACTGCTCTGGAACGCGTGCTTTAACAGGTACAAGCGGAATTTACTGGAGAACCATTAGAATTAAAAGAAAAAACGTATGACCTTTTGACCTCAGCCAGTCATTTTCGGAAGTGAGCTTCACGAAATTTTGTTTTTGGGTCTGTGGTAGTTACTCTTTAAGAATGAGCAGTATGTTTAATACAAATATACCACTATATAGGTCGGTCCTTGGCCTACAGGCTTCACAGACAATCTTATCGCACTGGCTCATCAGGCGGCGTGGAGGAGCTGCCCCGCGATTTCGAATGGCTCAGCAAGTTACGAACCGCAGCAGCTGGCGAACGACTCATTTGATCAGAGCAATTCTGGTGTCAATCCAAACATACAGAATAAATAAGAAACTAACAAATAACTATCAAATACACATAGTGACTTTAAATCCAAAATAAACACTTTCTTTTCAGGTTACAAGTGAAATCGGCGATTTGACTGTCAAAGTATCAACTCCGAACTCTCATGTGGGTTTCTCCCCCTCTGGGTAGGTGGTGATAGAAAACATCAGCGATGTCCACTGACTGCAATACAGAAAAACTAAAAACGGGGCCCAGGTGCTCTTAAGTTAGAAGCGTGGGTTGGTGACCACGGAGCGCTTAACTGAGTCCTGGCATTGCTTCTACTTGTTCCAGGCTTCTCACTTTAATCTATTCCAGGGCCTCTCAAACGCCCAAAATCTCACGCGTGCAGAGCGAGGCGCAAGAGCTCCGTGCACTGTGCATCGGTGCCGCTCGGTGCCGCTCGGTATGGCTCGGATCAACGCTTCGTCTCTGGGCTACTCGGCTATACTCGGCTCTACTCGGCTATACTCGACTCAACTCAGCCCGGATTTGGAGCGCTACGGCGCAAGTGGGGGAGAGGGAGACAGGCGGAGCGAGCGAGAGAGGCGTGAGGAAAGAGAGAGTTAGCGCTATTGCTCCAAATCGAGGAGTGGGGGGTCTGCACTCTGGTCAACCAAGCCAAGTCGTCTTTTGCACCGTGCACAGTGCATGCACCACGCGCATGCACCCTGAGAGGCCCTGATCTATTCTATCCCACCTCCCATGGTTAACTCTTGTTTTTTTCCACCCAGACAGCATTAGAATATTCGAGGCCTATGGAATCTTTCGTTTTCACGCCCTTAGTGGTCCTTGTCTTTCTTTGACTGATACCTTGATTTTTCGAAGTGTCAGATCCCTTCCAGGTTGGTTGTCCATTTGTACTTCCTGTTAAAACAATAATCACCTCCATCACCACCGAGTAGAGTTCCGTTAGAAAACTGTCTCTAAGTCAGACCTGACTGTACCACAATGGTTGCCCTTAAGGAAAGGGGTACCAAATATGAGAATTTCTTCATTTGCTCCGTAACGACTTAAATAAATTCTAACCAATGGTGTATGCATTATTGAATAGGGATTCTTTCGCCGGACATAACGATACGATCACGATAGACTTAGAACAGTAGGGCAGAAGTTACAAGGTTTTCGAATGATATAAGCACACGCACCGACTGGTACAGTGCATGCTCGGGCGACATTGTAAGGCGACAAGCCAGAGATGTTAGTCTACTAGAAATAAATAACGGCTCATGTGATCGGAGTCATTCTGGCACTACTTCGTGCTTAAAAAAGACAAAGACACCTCCGTACACGCCATGAAGGCCCTTGGAGGAGTGGAAGGTAAAGGCTTCCACCATTCTTAACCGCGGCACGTGATGGGGTAGAGTGGTTAGCTCTACGCGCGGTCGCCTTTGTCCCCAGGAATTAACCTGGTATTCATTTTTGGTGTAGACTGAGTGAACCTCAGGGCCATATGCACCTCCGGAAGTGGAAATCTCGTTTCTTACATTTTAAGACTTCCTGACGTGGATTCGAACCCACGTCCTTCCGGGCGAACCGAGCATGTCTTTACCGCCTACTACTTCGTGCTTAAACAGACTAAATGATACAACAGACAAGACTTAATAAACACAGCTAGCGACTTAATAAATTACGAATGTACTTTTTTGCAGGTTCTAAGCCACATTTTCAAAATAAAAGATAAGATGGTACCACACTCTCTTTTATTTATACTGGCCAAATTAGGGATGTATACCATTTCTTAACCTAGAATACACTTAATACTAAGAACTGGGGATCAGTGAAAAGAAATTGGATAGTATTAGTATGAAAAGAACCTGACGAAAGAATCCAACACTAAAAGAATGACCTGGTAACCTCATTTCAGTCAAGGGTTATATGAGAAAGAATTTAAAGAGTCATCGCCGCAGCACTACGTGACACGGCGACTGCGTCATCACCATCAATCTCACCACGAGGCGACACTGCTACTAAACAACAACGACACCATCAACGCTAATGTATTAAGTGTGAAACTAGATTGTAAAAAGAAACCACTTTACCCATTGCGAAAATCAAATGATAAATATGTCTATCGTTCACGGCCATCCATCAACGGTTGCTAATTTCAGATGATCACCAGCTGTTAGACATAGCCTGCGCGATTGCTAGGTAACATTGTCTGGTCGTCCGTCCCTACCTTGCTAGAGTTACACTTCCGTCATACTAACTTCCGTCCCGTTAACTTCCGTAACGCAAATTTTCGATTGACCCCAGTCATAAGATTGATAGCATTAAAAGCAAAACGAATTCATAAGTTAGCACATGCGTCTCAATATATATTATTGACATCTCATACAGACACATCTCAGTACAAAATAAGCGAAACGCATGAATGGGAGTACTAAATAAACAATTAGCACTGAGCACGTAGTCAAACGAGCAAGATTCCACCACTAAGGCAGTTAAGAAGCCAGCGATGGCTTCAGCATAACGATCCAGAATTTGTCCTGGTACAACTCCACAGAACATCGCCATCTTCATGCGATAGACTGTTTTCCAAAACATACACAACATACACAACTCCTACAACGTGTCACCATATATCAGCGTGGACTGCGACATCCGTCCTGTGCTCTGCGGCGACGTCCATGCCAATGTCGTTACCAAACCCGAATTCTTGCGCATCGTCAAAGACACCTTGAACCTAAAATACACTGGCCCCGACGAGTTTGAGAGACACTTGCCTGGATCTCATATTCTTCTCCGCTTCATTTCCTACTTGATAATGTTTGCACACCACCTCTGCATACCCGTTCTATGCCACAAACAAATAAATTGATTCTGCCACACCCACACTGTCTCCCATTTCTCTCTTCGCCCATACATATTGTCACCTACGGCTGTATAGACGACGCAGCCGTGTTTTTCTTTTCTGCATTTGTCTGCAGAGAACTAAATTTTAAGTCCAAATTCTGGGCTTAACTTTGCAAGGGACCAATCACTTTCCCATTATGTTGGTCTTTGTTGGATAAAACATGTACTAGTTCAGTAAATACCTCTACTGTATATCAATGGCCACCAATGAGCTACTTCCTATTTGTTTTACATCACGGCGACATTAACAAATCTTAAGGCGAGTATGGGATGGGAAATGGATAGGATTGGGAAGGAATAGCCCGTGACCCTGATTAAAGTACACCCCCAGAATTTGTCTCGTATGAACATGGGAAAATAAGGAAACCGTCTTCAAAGCTACTACAGTGGCCATCATTTAGACAACGTTAATTATCGCAAAATCCAAATCCAAGTAGGTTTGTATTTGAACTGAATATCTGTGATATATCTTACTAAATTTCAGCTCAGTTGGTCTAGTAGTTTAGGTGTGATTGAGTAAGAAAGAAATATACACCATCTAATTTTTAACTATTAGGCGATTTTCTTAAATCATTTAGAAAATATTATCAATGTTAGAGTTTGTACGTCTACCTCGTAGTCCCGTTTCTTGATTCCGGGTTGTGGTTGAGATGAGATGAATTTACATTGCATGTTTTTTTCAGAGGGATACCCTTCTTGACGCCAACCTCAGTTGATTTTTTTTGCTAGGGGCTTTACGTCGCACCGACACAGATAGGTCTTATGGCGACGATGGGATAGGAAAGGAGGAAAGGCCTAGAAGTTGGAAGGAATCGGCCGTGGCCTTAATTAAGGTACAGCCCCAGCATTTGCCTGGTGTGAAAATGGGAAACCACGGAAAACCATCTTCAGGGCTGCCGATAGTGGGATTCGAAGCTACTATCTCCCGGATGCAAGCTCACAGCCGCACGCCTCTACGCGCACGGCCAACTCGCCCGGTAACCTCAGTTGAAGAGCTAATAAAAATTATATGAATGTTGAATTTAAATGACAATAAGGTGGAATGAATCGGCTGTCGCTTATGAATAGGAACTGACACGGCATTTGCCTGGAAAGGAAACTTTTCCTTACTTTGCATAATTTCATGAAATTCCACCCAGTTTGGAAGGCGGACAAGCAGACAGAGAGACGTAATTTTTCTTTACATATGAAGATTTTCAGCGGTAGACAATCCCTTAAGCAATGATATCGTTTTCATGTATATCCAAAAAAAAACAATGGCACTACAGCCCTTGAAGGGCCTTGGCCTAACAAGCGATCGCTGCTCAGTCCGAAGGCCCGCAGATTACGAAGTGTCGTGTGGTGAGCACGACGAATCCTCTCGGCCGTCATTCTTGGCTTTGGAGATCGGAGCCGCTATCTCACCGTCAGACAGCTCCTCAATTCTAATCATGTAGGCTGAGTGGACCTCGAACCAGCCCTCAGGTCCAGGTAAAAATCCCTGACCCGGCCGGTAATCGAACCCGGGGCCTCCTGGTAAGAGGCAGGCACGCTACCCCTAGACCACGGGCCGGCGTTCATGTATATCATAATATTACTTCACCGTTAAATGATATGCTTGTTTGAATACGATGAAGTATATTATTGCTTTTCTTTGAATTGAATTTCTTGTAGATTGTAATAACTAACTTCAGTTCTTTCCTGTGGATGAAACTTTTCAATGTTAACTTCCGTGTTGAAGTTCCAAGAGGTACAGCAGAATACTCCGCACTCAAAGTTTGATCAAGTTTAAGAAGTGGGCAGTGCTATTCGCTTCTTATCCGAGATAAAAGAGAATTGAACTTGGAGGAACTCCAAGATTGGATCAAGAGGTCGAAAGCACGTGCAACATGTCTCGGAAGTCGAACTTTCTTCAACGGGGCTGAGATGAAGATGCAACATGAGAGCTAAGGGAAAGAAAAGGAGAAAGTAGTAAAGGAGAGAAAGAAAAAAAAACGGAGAATGTTGTTCGTTTTCATTTGAGGGAAGTCGTGCAGCCGGCATCTTACAGTTGTGGGAGTTTTGCTACAAGTGTTGTATCCTCCCTGGAGACCTCACTCCCACTGTGTAGGCTTTAAGGTGGTAGAGAGACGTATACTGTTGCTCCTTTGTTAGCCTCTATCTCTGGGATGTAATTGTTATTCATACAGTAGAATTTAGGGATGGCTCATTAAAGAAACTAAGCTTAATGTTCAATTAAGTTATGTAGAGTAAGGCCAGGAAACAGAAGAATATATTACGGCCAGTCCCTCAGCGTTGGGTTTACCGACGTTACGTAACAACTTCTTTCTAGAAGGTTCCAGATTCGATTCCCAATCACTCCAAACAATTTAATTCCGGGATGACAGCAGGAACAAGGTTTACTCTGCCTCATGAGACCAATTGTCCGACTTTTTTTAACCTTCATTGATTAATTCCAGTGGCCCGGGGGCTGGGTGTTTGTGCTGTCCCCAACATCCCTGCAACTCACACACACCACACATAACACTATCCTCCACCACAATAACACGCAGTTACTTACACATGGCAGATGCCGCCCACCCTCATCGGAGGGTCTGCCGTACAAGGGCTGCACTCGGCTAGAAATAGCCACACGAAATTTAAAAAAAATATCAGAGCAATTGGGAAGATGCTGGTATGAGAGGTAGCGGACACATTTACGAAATCCAAGTAGAGCGGCTGAGGATGTCGTCTTGCTGACCACGTGACATACCAAGGATCAGTGTCAAAAATACTTTAGTTCTTCAATAGCTGACAAATCTTGTTTTGTTTTTACAATTTGCTTTACGTCACTCCGACACAGACAGGTCTTATGGTGACTACGGAATAGGGAAGGGCTAGGTGTTGAAAGGAAGCGGCTCTGGCCTTAATTAAGGTACAGCCTCAGCATTTTTCTTGTGTGAGAATGGGAAGATACGGAAAACAATTTCAGAGCAGCCGACTATCTCCCGAATGCAAGCTCACATCTGCACGACCCTAACCACACGGCCAACTCGCTCGGTGCATGACATAACTGACAAAGCCCTCACTTTCTACAGGATACCCCATGGTTCAAATCCTGCCACTGTCAGTTAGCATTCAAGAGTACGTAAATATGAAAATCTGGTGTTGGTAGGCATACTAACACTAGAAACTACTTTACAGGAAAAATATTCCCTCAGTGCCGTCCGTGTCTGTCAATCCAACAATTAGTGTTAAGGGCTGATAGATTACACAGTCTGGACTGCTCTGTTGCCAGGGTCGGAAAGAAGTTTAGTTAGACAGCGATTTTGCCATATAGCGACATTTTACAGAACAACGTCCGGAAGATAACTCTTGGAAATATCTGTTTTTCTTTCTCACCTCTGCGACCTCTCGTTTCGTCTTTTACCTCTACGGCATCCTCATATTTTTCATGTTAATAAATTTTCTACTTACTGTTTAGTTATAGATATTTGAGAAATATTTCCAATCAGCAGACGTAATTAATTCCCAAAAATTAAAAACAAGTATTCTTCTTTGCCTCCTTGCCTTCTTCTTCTTCTTCTTCTTCTTCTTCTTCTTCTGTACAGTCCAGGGTGAACCTTGGCCTTTCCAACGAGCTTCTTCCATTCATCACGGTCAGATATTGCCCTCCTCCAATTCCTGCATCCCAGCTCCCGTACATCATCTTCCACTCCGTCCAACCACCTTGTTCGAGGTCTACCTCGTCCTCTTTGTTCTCCTGGGTTTCGAAAGAGAATCTTCTTTGACACCTCAGACTCCTCCATTCTTGCCACATGACCTGCCCATCTTATCCTTCCTGATCGCATGATCTTTGTTACTGGAGCATCGGTGTATATAGTGTACAATTCTGCATTGTACCTTGTTTTCCATCGTTCTTTATCATACACGGGGCCAATTATCCTCCTCAGAACTTTCCTCTTGAATCCATCAAGCAGCCTTGCGTCGGTTCCATCAGGGTCCATGTATCCGAGGCTTAAGTTAGGGCTGGTCTAACAAGGGTTTTATAAAGAGTAAGTTTTGTTGGGTGGCTGAGGAGTCTTGACAGGAATAAGTTACTCAAGGTAAAGTATGTCTTATTTGCTGAGATACTGGTATTGTTCGCGCTACATATGCCAAGATCTGCAAAGATTTGTAGTAGATGCTGCCTCTGGCCTGTAGGCCTTCATCCCTGATCACCTTCTCAAGTGCTATGTTAAATAATAAACATGCCAACACATCTCTTTGACGTAGCCCCTATTTTATTTCCAGAGAGTCTGAGCAATTTCCTGTAACTCGAATGCAGATTCTTACATCTGACATCGTAATTTTTATCATTTTCAACAGCTTTCCATGTATCCCCATCTCCTGTAGAGCACAGTACAGATAGTCTCCATTGATGCTATCATATGCAGCCTTGAAGTCAATTAAGAGGTGATGGGTTCCAATTCTGTATTCGACAGTCTTCTCCAAGATTTGGCGCAAGTTGAATTTCTGAACTAGTGTTGACTTTCCTCGTCGGAATCCACTTTGATACGCTCCAATCTCTATCCACCTGTGGGGGTGAACGATCGAAAATGAAGCTAGAGGGCACTTTGTACCCCAGATTCAAAAGGGCCATTCCACGGTAGTTTCTGCACTCCATTCGGTCGCCCTTTTATGTATGGGACATATTATTCCTTCATTCCACTCGTCTGGTATCTTGCCCTGTTCCCAAATGAGAGTAATAAGATCAAACAAGGACTGCTCTAATGTTGCTCCTCCACATTTTAGCGATTCTGCTAGGATGCTATCAGTGCCCAGGGCTAATTATTCTTCAGCTTCTTCAATGCTTTTCTGACATCCTCTATCACAGGGCTATCCAGTGACTTTCCATAGACCAATCCTTCTTCACACTCATGGGAAGCATCATCTACTTGTTCTAGCTCTCGATTCAGTATATCATTAAAGTGACTTCGCCATCTTTCCAGTATCTGTTTACTCTCGCTTATTATGCTTCCTTCTTCATTTCTAATCAGGCTAGTTATTGGAGTAAATTGTCTTTGAGTACTGTTCACTTTTGTATAGAACTTTGTGGTTTCATTCTGATACAGTTCCATACACTCCACTTCAAGCTTAGTCCCTTCCCTTTCCTTTCGGCGATGTATCATCTTTTCAATCCTCCTTTCCTCTCAGTAATCCTCCAGCAAACTTTTTGTACAGTTCGTCTGTAATGTCTTTTGGTATGCGATGTTCTTCTCTTCAGTAGCCCTCCCACACTCGTCATCAAACCATGTAGGTCTTTTAAATTGTCTTTCCATTCCTAGAACATCCTTAGCTGATTTGTCTATAGCTGATTTTATAGTTAACCATCTCTGATCTATGTTCTTATTGTCTTTTATTGTTTCTTGTTCTTGCTCTATGTCCTGGGAGACTTTCTGGCAGTAAAATTCCCAAGTTTGTGTTGATTTCAAGGCTGCAATATTGTACCTTTCTCTCCTGATTTGTATTTACTTTTGGCCATTCGATATTCTCGCTCTTATCTCAGACATCACTAAAAAATTATCTGAATCCACATTAGGTCGACGGAGAGTTCGTACAACCATCAAGTTTGATTTATGCCTCTGGTCTATCAGTACGTGATCAATTTGATTGATAGTTATGCGATCAGGTGACTTTCATGTGTTCTTACGTATCTCCTTATGAGGAAATCTGGTAGACCCCACTACCCTATTCCGGGAGGCTGTGAAACAGACCAGTCTTATTACATCTAATTATGGGCTGAAACATGGCTTCTCTTCCAAGTTGTGCGTTAAAATCACCCAGTTCGACCTTGATATCATTCCTTGGGCATTTATCATAACCTTTCCTAAGGGCATCATAGAACTCATCTTTTAGGTCTTCACTGGATTCTTCTGTTAGTGCATGTCCATTAATTATACTGTACTTCAAGAATTTTCCATTAATTCTAATTACAGACTTGGGTTTATAGGCGTGAAGTTAATCACCAAGTGTTTTAGATCTTTATGAACAAGAAAGCCTGTACCAAACTCGTGTCTGCTATCATCACAGCTATAGAACATAGTTTCTTCTTTTCCAACACACCACTCCCTATCCATCGAATTTCTTGGATGGCGATGATACTCTCTTTGAGCTTCCCATTCTGGTCTAATAATTTCTTAAGGGATCCTGGGCTATATAGAGATCGAACATTCCAGGTACCAATTCGGAGATGAGTTTTCAATTTTGTATTTACCATTCGTTGTCCAGGATACATGCTATGTCATCCTCTGTGTCCGGCTTCTGCTCTTTGGATTTTCATAACTTAGGGTTTTTCTTTTTTACAGGAAGAGGGTGTTATCCTCAGGTCCAAACCCCAACGTGGAAGACCAGGCTATCACTCTTAGCATATGCTCCTGCCGGCGTAGCTGTAAGGATTATTTGAACACGCAAGCCTCCAAAACACACGGCAAAATGTATTTTGCCTTCGTCAAGGTGGTGGTACCACCTGGTGGCCAGTTACAAGAATAATAGATAATTAATTGAACAGTAACTTTGTAAACTTTTCGTCTGGAAGCACAGGCCAAAACTCGTGACACTTATAAAGGTTAAGATCTATAAGCAATGCAAATAATATTTACCTATTATTATTATTATTATTATTATTATTATTATTATTATTATTATTATTATTATTATTATTATTATTATTATTACGCTTCGTATTATCAATTAATTTTCTATTAATTAACTCTATCCTGTTGCTGATTCTGCTTTATCAAATCGAAGAGTACGCTATATATGTGAGTTCTCCGAAGTATGAAGTTTTAGAACCTATTGTTTACCGAGTGAGTTGGCTATGTGGTACAAGTCATTTAACTATAAGCTTAAATTTGTGAGATACGGATTCGAACCACACCGTGTACAGCCCTGAAGACAGTATTTGTTTAGTTTACATTATTTAAGACCATGGTTCTACCTTCCCCGTCCTAGACCTTTCCTATCACGTACGTAGTCGCCCCCTTTAAAATTGCGGCGGTAAACACTGTTCAAATATCTTGAGTTTACTGATTAAAATAGAGTGTGTCCAAGAAATTAATCCTTTCCAACAAATGGAATAAATCTATCTGTATTTGAAAATGAAAACCTACAACCTGTTTTCCAGCCTTTGACCGGTTCAGAGATGTAATGAATGAGTCGTATATAGCCTAGTAGTACGATGAGATCGCCACTCCCAAAGTGATTAATGAATGACTGATATATGCTATGGAATGAGAATGGAGAGTGTTGCTGGAATGAAAGATGACAGGGAAAACCGGAGTACCCGGTGAAAAACCTGTCCCGCCTACGCTTTGTCCAGCACAAATCTCACATGGAGGGACCGGGATTTGAACCACGGTATCCAACGGTGAGAAGCCAACACGCTGCCGTCTGAGCCACGGAGGCTTCCTGTATTTGTAAATTTTTAAAAAATAGGGGCAATGAGAACTGAACATCCATGTGAAGTGTTTTTTTTTCTATCACTCAGATCGTGTAGAACACCCTCTGAATTAGTAATACAAGTTTCCTACGCTCTTCTGAAACGTATCCACATTTGAATAGTCTTTGCATACTGTAAAAACGTTTCAGTTTTCTTTGGTTCGGTGCGAAGTATTTCTCTTCCTGCAGATGAATTAAGGAAGTAATCCATCAGTTTTGTACAAATATCATCGTACTATATCAGGCCAGAAGAGAATATTGAAATTCACACGACGCTGTTGATGCCTGCATTGTAAACCATTGAACGGAACAGAAATAGAATAATGTTGGGGCCAACTCCGTGAATTTCACTGAGTTGAACTGTATAGGAGCAGTAATAAAGTCTATCTATACTTCTGGTCTCGGGGAGATTTCTCTGTTTCGAGCCGTAAATTTCCTCTAGAATCACGACAATAGAGCGAAGCTTTTGGATTATTAGACCGTTTGTGTGCAGCGTTTCTCCCTGAGCTCACCAGCTGGATTGACACTCCTTTCCAAGACGCTCCTTAGCAGCGATAGACTGTCTGCACAGCCTAGCCAAGTTGGCAAAGTAAGGACTGCAAGCCATTGACAATGTATGGGAAGTATAATATTCTGACGACCGAGAATCATTTCTCCTTTAGCAAGTGAGCTATCCCCTAGGCTGCCAGAGATCGCGTGACGCAGTTCATTCTGGACAGCTGAGAGGAGAGTAAATACAATAGACGGTGTGCATTAAGGCAAGTTCAAGAACATCACCACCTTTATTAAAACACTGAACACAGAATTTTGACATAAATGTTTTTACATTGACTCGCAATATTCATTCCTTTAAAAAAAACTCCGTGATTTGA